>NC_052512.1:4127938-4207938 GCF_014356525.2 Nilaparvata lugens | reverse complement strand
AACTTTAAAACACTATCAAAACATTATTAAATATTAATGATCCCCAATAATAACTATTCTGTATCTTTATATCATGAAAGCTGCAAAGACAAACATTCCTCAAGTATCACATCATGGAATACTACCTTGGAAAAACTATTCAAAAAATATATGCCATCAAAACAAATTTAGAACAGGTTAGGGTCCTTGAAACTTCATTTGATCCTTTACAACTTTAAGATGAAAATTATTTTAAAACATCAATTTATCAATAAGGGACCTTTAAACATTTCATATACTAATTCAACTTTCAGTAGTTTTAGTAGATTAAAATATAAATTTAAAGAAAACTGAGATTCCCAGCTGGATCCTTACAGAGAAAATATGGCCTCACATTTCAATGTAAAGATACAACCGAAAATCTATTACTCAAACCAAAATTAATAAATTTAGTTATCTATCCATTCCCACTAATATCTCAAAATTACGATTTAACAAAAGTCTAATTCCGCACGTCTTAATTGATTGAACGTCTGTAGTCACTAAAACCCATTTTGTCACATTCGGAGTTCCTGGAACGTTCGTTTAATTTGGAAAAAGTTGTTACCTCATAGATGTTTTTTCAATTTGAATCTAGGCTCGGTGATCGAGCTCTACACGTCCAGATGGACAGGAGACAGCATACCCCAAGCTTCTAGGACGGCCATCGATTCAGAGGCGTCTCAGCGGCTTAAAGACACACGTTCATGACCCCGTAAATTGATGGATTCGTAAGTTGATCCCATACTTTGATGTTCTCGTACTTTCACCGCTGTTAGAATAAAAAAATAAACTAGGATAATACAAATTAACTTAACTTCAGTTATATAATAAAATCAGCCTATTTTAGGTTATATAAAACTCAAATCAATACTTATTACTTTAAAACATAAATAGACATTACCTACTTCGATCTCTTGATTTAATAGAAAAGAATTTATTTGTAATCAGGGTCATGCCCTATACACAAAGCGATGAGTACATGAGTATTCCATAATAGGCCTACATAATTCACAAGTTGATTGAATTACTTCATAATAAGGTATTTCGAGTATTGTTGTTAGTTTAGTCAGCTCTCTTACATAAATTACATATATGGTGTAATTTAAAAGAATAAATTACATGATAGGTGTTTCCTAAATAATCAAGAAAGCTTTCTATTAGAATCAAAAAGACAAATAGAATCTTTAACAAAATACTGATAGAACTCATAATAATATACTATAAACATCAGTCAATTTGGATTTAAACAACAGTAATTGAAATTTAGGTTAATAGCTTCCTCTTCAAGAATAATTTAAAATCAAAAATATCATTCTCAATTCCTACTAATAGGTATTCTAAATTTCTACAAAACATATATCGTTCATTTTCTTCCAACATTTATCAGTTTGAATTACCATTACCATCTTCCATTCAAATCAAAGGACTATTCTCAATTTTACACTTTAATTACGGTACATTACAATAAATACTTTGATGGAAGCTTTCATTGATAATAATTTCCTTAATTATATTATAATCTATGACGTACCTTTAGTAGCGGTTATAGGAGAAAAATCTCCATTGTGAGGTGACAATTTGATACTCTCTCTCTTCTTAATTAAAGCAACTACTGAGGCGGAAAAAACTTAAAATGCTACTGGAACAAAAGGTTCCAGAGCCAAATACTAAAAAGGCATAAAGCTGGCATGAGAGCCATGATTAACACAAGTTCTGATCAGACTACATTTTGTACTGCTTATGACGGAGGACAGACGCTGAGTGAATCCACTTCGCTTTTCTCGTCTTGCCGTGGACAACTGTGTGATCGTCCATACTAGATAGACCTAACCAACGTTAACTGTGATTGGCAGTTACTATTCTCTAGAAAAAATTTCCACCAATAGAAAGGAACGTTACAACTACAATTTAAGATACATTCTCCCACCAAGTGACAGCTATTTTTCCTTGACAGCTATAAATTCCTTGCCTTATAAGGTCCTGAACTCGACTGAACTTCTATGCACACACTTACAGAGTCGACACTACACAACGCAGAAAAGCAGAACAGCAAAATCCATTTTCATAACAGGCTAACTTCTCAGGCTAAATCGCATAATTCTTATCAATCACAATTGTAACAATAAAAATTGTTACAGAAGTTGATATTGTGGTAATTATTCATATTGAATGAAAAATACTAAGAAATTGTCAAAAAACCACTGATTTATTGATAATTAGAGAGACCGGTTTTGGTTATTACACCATTGTCAATCTCTGATAAACCTGTGGAAGGGTGAAGGGGGGAAGCATTTAGTTCGAATGCCAATTATTGGAAAAGCATTACAGTCGCATGAAACCAATAAAAACCTCCTTCTTCTTATTCTTCTTCTTTTTTTTCTTCTTCCTCTTGGACGCAAGAAGAAGTAATGCAATTTATGAATATTTCCATTTTTTCACATTTAAAAAGTGTTTAAAATGAAAAGTTTCTATTGCAAGTATGCTTTTTATCTATTGCAGTAATTTGATTTTGCAGTAACTTTTCTCAAGCTGCGTTTACACCAAAGTTATTAACATTTTGTTAGAGAATTAAAGAAGTAGAGTAAAGTAAAGTAAAGTAAAGTAAAGAATTAATCTTCATAGATTCTATCAGATTGAACATAACTCATCATACACCATATGAACATATATGTTTGTCAAGTTCCGTTCAATCTAATAGAATCTATAAAGATTAAGTTATTAACATTTTGGTGATAACTCTCTTCCATTCAATTAATAAATTTTAATGCTATAAGTCTGAATAATTCCATGCAGATAGTTGAAAATATCAACAGAATAGTTTTCAACTATAGTTTAGACTATTTTCTTCCACCTGTTACACTCACTTCTTTTTCGAATCGATTTAAATTCGTTATTAATTATCAACTAATGAGAGAATTAATAACTGTGGTGTAAACGCAGCTTTAGTAGGGTACAATATCTGTTCAGCTACCAGAGTCATGGATATAAGTTGAATAATGAATCTCAATTGATTTGACCTTCCGGTGGGCGCGTAGCAGCACTCCGTCTTGCCAAATACTTATTCTTGTAATAATTAGGATGGCATTCATTTTACAAAGTTGGGACATTCAGTACCTACAGTTGGCAACATTGGTAATACATTCCACATGCTAGATGTTGTTTACATTCATTGTTTCAGTCGTGAGTTGCAGACAAACACATAGACACGTCCTACAGGCAGCACCCTGTGCTCCTAATTTTCAAATATTCATATATGTTATTTTCTGAGAGACTATCCCATTTCTTTCAAGTTTCATTATCTATTATTATATGTGCCTTGTATGATGTTTTTCGATATTTTGAGAATAGCTGAATAGTATATTTCGCACCTAGGGCCTAAAATGAGACTTTTCTGGCTCGAAATCGGTTTTCAAGTCCGAGGCCGTAGGCCGAGGACTAGAAAAGATTGAGAGCTGGAAAAACATTTTTGCGCGTGGTGCGAACGCTATTTTTCGCCACACACAAAAATAAACAATATATATATATATATTATATATATTATATATATATATATATATATATATATATATATATATATATATATATATATATATAAATATAATATATATATATATAATATATATATATATATATATATATATATATATATATATATTATATATATTATATATATATATATATAAATATAAATATATATATATATATATAATATATATATATGAGAATAATTGTTTATTAAGCACTTCCAAAAGCAAAAGTGGAAGGTCATAGCTCTAGCAAAACTGAGGTAATCTGGATATCAGGAAATTGTCCGAGTATTTCAATTTTTTATTCTGATTTGTTTAAATAACCCAAAAGATTATGTTCAATTATATGGGAGGTTGAGTTTATACTTTTCTATTCTTTCAAATGACAATAAGATGATATTATTATGAATGTTTTGATTCTTGAATAATGAACACAAAATGAAAAGTTTTTTGATCAGCTGTTTTAGCGCACTTGAAATTTGGCCAATCTGAATGTCAACGTCAACAATGCTTGTTGTCGTTGACTTCGGAAGTTTAGGTTAGAAGTTCTATCCTAATCTGAAAATTGAATTTGAATAGTTTAGCCTATATCCTATCTGTATTTTATTCATCCAAATAAAATGATAGTATCTTATTGCTAAATACTTTATTCAATTCTAGAAGCATAAACTGATTCCGTTTCATAAACTATTTTGTAAACCCGTTCATATAAAATCAGAATCAGCTGACTTCAAGGTTATTCTACAGCCGTGAAAATTTCACCGGCCTGGTCAGAAAACAATCACTTTCGGCCTCCATATGACGCACGAAAACCAGCTCATTACATCCAAGTGGGGCGAAAATAAAATTATTCTTTTAATGTGGTCAGTATTTGTATTTAATTCAGTGAGTAGCAATTTCCAGTATATTATTATTAAAAAATGGTATAACATGTTCAAGATATGACTACAATCATCCAAATTGATTAAAAAATTACTTTTTATGATATAAACATCCTTTTTCTCCTAGCCTGAGTTGTATGTGGCTTAGAAACTAGGATATATCAGAGGCAGCACTCAGTGCTGCTACGCGCCCACTCATGTAGGTTTTCAGGACGCGCCCACCGGAAGGTTAAAGTGGGCCTAAGAAGTCAGTGTTATAAGTGGGAGAAAATAGTTTTAACTATAGTTGAAAACTATATTTTCAACTATCTGCATGAGATTGTTCAGACTTATAGCAACATTCAATAGTAACGAGTTGAGAGTGTTGCCGTGAATTTGGTCTCGTATCACACACATTCGGTTCTTTTTTTTGCAAATTCCGATCAGTGTTGTCAGGCTGCAATTTTATAGACTATTGAATGGAAAAGACTAAGAAATTGTCAAAAAACCACAGATTTATTGATACTTAGAAAAATTATTCTATAGTTTTCTAAGTATCAATAAATCTGTGGTTTTTTGACAATTTCTTAGTCTTTTTCATTCAATATGAATAATCACCACAATATCAACTTCTCAACTACACAAAAAGGGAAAAATTTCATAGACCCTGTCGAAATTGTAAATTAGGATGTAATCGGGTTGAAATATGCAGAATTATGCAGATTGTTGATATACTTTACTCACGTTTATTTCAAAACTCACTGTCAAGACAATTTGTATTGTATTTCATTTATATAGCATATGATTCTCTCTCACTAGTCTCACAATATTGTTCATTCAGTAATTTCTTGCAGGTTGCCTAGTCGTTGTTTACAAATTGATTTATTGGTTAGGAGTCAGCGCGTCGATTATTCAAGATCGCTCTTATCAGTCAGCTGAAAGTACCATTGCAGTGGACAGCTGTATTTGAAAATTGTTATCACTGTACTGTATTTTTACTTTCCTTGTCACTATCATCATAGGTGAGGAAAGTATTGCTTTCCAAAAAACTTAAGTTACCACAATTTCTATACTTCTATACGTTTCAAGGTTCCCTGAGTCCAAAAAAGTGGTTTCTGGGTATTGGTTTGTATGTTGTACACGATATCTCATCTCTCAACTAACGGAATGACTTGAAATTTGGAACTTAAGGTCCTTACAATATAAGGATCCGACACGAACAATTTCGATATGATGCAATTCAAGATGACGAATAAAATGGCGAAAATGTTGTCAAAAACAGGGTTTTTCGCGATTTTCTCGAGAACGGCTCCAACGATTTTGATCAAATTTATACCTAAAATAGTATAAGCTATCATTGATAAGCGCCATCAACTGCCACAAGTCCCATATCTGTGAAAATTCCAGGAGCTCCGCCCCATCTATGCAAAGTTTGAGTTTAGATTTCCAATTATCAGGTCCCAGATATAATTTAAACGGAAAATTTCGAGTGGAAAAGATTGAGCATGAAAATCTCTGAAATTAATGTCTAGTAACAACTGCTGATTCTATTAGATCATTCACTTTGAAGAGATAGCAGAGCTCGTGTGTCTATATAATAGCGTTTCATGTCAGCAGCTGGCTCAAATCTTCGAATAGAAGACTTGAGATACGCGTGTACACTAGCTGTGTAAAAATGATTAATACTCAACTGAAAGAATTTCGTGGTTTTCAAGCAAGAAAAACCAGACAGCAATATGTAATACTCCAAGGTTGTCAGGAGACTGGGCTGGACGCAGGTGGCAGGAAACATCATCGATACAAGAAGTACAGGTTACAGTTTAACATCAATGGAAGACATGAGAAAGTTCGATTGCATGTAGAAATTTTATTATGCCTTGAATTTAAGTGTTCAATAAAATGAATTGAGGCATTAAAGCTGACTAAAAAACATGAATAAATTTTGTCGCATGGTTGAAATCAGATCTGAGTTCAAAGTTGATGAACAAGGCACAAAACTGTGAATAATATAACATACATCACCGAAACTGAAATTTTAGACTCTGAAGATTGATATTTGCTCGAAGCTTTTAGATAATTTGGTTTTACTCGAAGGATGATTGAGAATCATTTCGATGAAAATTGAAGACAAAATTCGGAGCTTTCAGCAACATTCCAACGATGGCCGATGGAAAGCTAAGACAGGAAAAAGAAGGTATATCAACCTCGAATTGAAGTGCAAGAAGTCGGACACAAAATGCGAAATAATTATTCAGAACAATACTGACTGACACTGCTGACACTGCTGTCAGGTGATCAATTTTCATAACGGCAAGGAAAGTTGTATGATTGCGTCACACCAGATTTTTCAACATGACCAACCGGCCTGGATGTGATGAAATTTTTTGGAATACTATTAAAACTCTATCACACACAATATCATACATATTGTTTTCTGAAATTGGATATTGATCCGATCCCAATGTAGATCTTAATCGACACTATAATCTCAAGCCGTGTCCACATTGAACAAATGTTCGACAAACATGTTTGTTGAGAAAGTTTGGGCAAATTTTATTATGACTGACTAACATTGCCCGTGGTCAATGTGGACGCATCACCAAACAAAAAAATCTGGTGTGGTGCACTCACACAACTTGTGTATGAGGTGGGGCCCCTGGAATTCGTTGTAGCCGTTTTTGAGAAAATCACGGAAAACCCTGTTTTTGACAACATTTTCGCTATTTCAGCCGCCATCTTGAATTGTATTTGATCGAAATTGTTCGTGTCGGATCCTTAAAGTATGAGGACCTCAAGATCCAAATTTCATGTCATTCCGTTAATTGAGAGATGAGATATCGTGTACACAGACGCACATACACTCATGTACACACACGCACACACACACATGCAGACCAATACTCATAAACCACTTTTTGGACTCAGGGGACCTTGAAACGTATAGAAATCTGGAAATTGGGGTACCTTAATTTTCTCGAAAAGCAATAGTCTTCCCACCTATGGAAATAGGGCAAGGGAAGTAATATTTGTAAGTGGGAAGAACAGGTTCTGTGTTTTACAGCTCTAAAAATGTTTGGGAAAACAGTAATTCTTTGTCTGACAAACAACCATGTTTGCTGAACATGTTATTATGTCGAACATTTTTCAGTGTGGACAGGGCTTTAGTAAGAGCATTCAAACACTCATTTGACAATTTTTGACTTCCACCCTCACTGTTATCTTGCTTCGTAAAAAGTGTTGTTCTTTCTTACCTGGGTGAAGGAGCGAAGGAGAAGGAGAAAGAGGAGAAGAAAAAGAAAAAGGAGTAGAAGTCGGAGGAGAAGAAGAAGGAGGAGGAGGAGGAGAAGAAGAAGGAGGAGAAGGAGAAGGAGGAGGCGAAGGAGAAGGAGAAGGAGGAGGAGGAGGCAAAGGAGAAGGAGAAGCAGGAGAAGGAGGAGAAGGAGGAGGAGGAGGAGAAGGAGAAGGAGAAGGAGAAGGGAAAGGAGAAGGAGGAGGCGAAGGAGAAGGAGAAGCAGAAGAAGAAGGAGGAGTAGAAGGAGGAGGAGAAGAAAAAGAAGAAGAAGAAGGAGAAAGAGAAGAAGGAGGAAAAGAGAAGAAGAAGGAGAAGGAGATAGAGAAGGAGAAGGAGAAGGAGAATGAGAAGGAGAGGAAGAAGGAGGAGAAGAAGAAGAAGAAGAGAAAGAAGAATAAGATGAAGAAGAAGGAGAAGGAGGATTAGATGGAGGAAACTAAGCTTATGTTGAGAAAATAATTTTGTGCAACTAGTGCGCAAATTGACAGTTTGCTGCACCGAAAGAAACGTCTACGCCCGAGCCGTAGGCGAGGGCGGAATGGTTTGTTGAGTGCAGCAGAGGAACTTTGCGCACGTATTTCACATTAAATTTTTCCTACAGTTACCATTGAATATAAAAAGTGGGTAATTATGGGTGAAATTGCCTGAAATCCATCAAATGTTTGTGTTTGTGATGCTGTTATTAATGAAAACCTTAATTTATTTTAAATAGAATGTAGTATGTTGTGTGTTTGTATGGCGGTGGTGGGGGGCGGCTGTCATCCACTGTTGTCCACCACCTCAAGACTCTTATAACGTGCTAGACCCACAGTCACAGTTACCAACTTAATTTGGATTTTGCTGCACTGATGCTCCATAATAACCTACTAACTATTTTCCGTTGTCATGCTGCAAATCTGGAGTACGCAAAGTACTCACTTTGCACACTAGTGCGGAAAAGTGATTCTTTGTGGCCTGCAATCAGTGCAGAAATGGTCACTTTTCAGGGTATCTGTAGGAAAATAACTATTTCCTACAGTTACCTTGAAAAGTGACGATTCCTGCACTGATTACAGAACGCAAAGATTCACTTTTCCGCTCTAGTGCCGGAAATGAAATTTAGTGAAAAAAATTTTTCTGCACTCCAGATTTGCAACATGGCAACACAAAATAGTTGGTGGGTTATATGGAGGATTAGTATACGAAAACAAACATTAAGTTGGTAAAAATGACTGTGGTTGGATTTAGATAAGAATCATTTCAATGGCGCGCTTGTCGGTTCAGCCATCTTGTTATGTTCAGTCATCTTGCATCTCGGTTCAGCCAACCAGCTGTTGGCGTGTATTTTGAATGTGAAGCTTTTGTTCCATCTGTATTTTTTCTGATTCTTGAATGAATAAAAATGAGAACTTTGGCTGAGAATTTTCAACTTCAATTGGATTATTAATTTTTAAATGAATTAAAGTTGCTATTAATAACAGACACACAACACACAAACATTTGATGGATTTCAGCCATCATTTCACCCATAATCACTTAATAAACCACTTCTCATATTCAATGGTTACTGTAGGAAAAATTAAATGTGAAATACGTGCCCAGAGTTCCTCTGCTGCACTCAAGAAGCCATTCCGCCCTCGCCTACGGCTCGGGCGTAAACGTTTCTTTCGGTGCAGCAGACTGTCACTTTGCGCACTAGTTGCACAAATAACTATTCCCTACAGTTACCTTGAAGAGTGGCCATTCCTGCACTGATTACAGAATGTGAAGAATCACTTTTCCGCTCTAGTGCGGGAAAAAATTTTTCTACACTCCAGATTCGCAACATGGCAACACAAAATAGTTGGTGAGTTGTATGGAGGATTAGTGCACAAAAACAAAAATTAAGTTGGTAACAATGACTGTGGTTGGATTCAGATAACAATCATTTCAATGGCTACCCTACATTTATGATAAAATCCCGATCTGGAAATCCAAAACAAGAATAATGTTCATCTAAATCATAATCAAATAATAACTTCTCATCAATAATAATAAATAATGTTACTTCCTTTCCTATTGACAGTAATAATTATTTCAACTCCAAGCAATGAGAAATGTAGCACATTATGTACACATTATGAAATTCGAATTTTCAGGTTGAATAATTACCGTTCGAAATCCATGTCAATAGAATTAATAAAATAACATTAGAATATACTACAATAAATTATTTTCTGTTGTATATGTTATTTTATAGATATTTTTCAGTTTACTTATAGTAGTATCTTTCGGTAACTACAGTTAACCATAAGTCTAAATATCTGAATACTGTTTTTAGCTGGATGAAACGAAGTTAGGTATGATTCTTCCCGCAAGGTCGCGTGCTTGTTGGTTCAGCCAATTTGACATCCCAACCAGCTGTTGGCGTGTATTTTGAAAGCAAATTTTTTGTTTCATCTGTATTTTTTCTGATTCTTGAATGAATAAAAATGAGAACTTTGGCTGAGATTTTCAACTTCAATTGGATTATTAATTTTTAAATGAATTAAGGTTGTTATTAATGACAGCATCACACACACAAACATTTGATGGATTTCAGCCATCATTTTATCCATAATTACCCACTTTTCATATTCAATGGTCACTGTAGGAAAAATTAATGTGAAATAGGTGCGCAAAGTTCCTCTGCTGCACTCAAGAAACCATTCCGTCCTCGCCTACGGCTCGGGCGTAAACGTTTCTTTCGGTGCTGCAAACTGTTACTTTGCGCACTAGTTGCACAAGTAACTATTGTCACGTTCTAAGCTCTTGATACACAAATTTCCACAATATTCCTTCCATTTACTGTTTGTCCATGTGGCCAACAATATAAAAACTCTAGTTCCAGACTTAATTTATTTGTCTGAAATAAACAATTTAAAAAATATCAGAACTGAAATAATTTATCAAGCGAAGGTGTTTTCACGCCAGTGAATGGACTACAAAGGTTTTTCTGACAAAATAAAACAAAATGATAGGTACTCAGATAATAGATTATTTATTCAATCAACATCCCACACAGTGGAAAGTAGATTATTTCACACAAAACCCAATATTATAATATAATAATTTTCATCTATAAGCTATTTTCATTAATTGCAATATAATTGCTTCCATATTCTTTTCTGCAGCTATGAAAACTGCCTGTTTCTGTCATGCTATTACGATCTTAGAAATGTAGATACTTCTTCTTCTTCTTCTTCCTCTTCTTCTTCTTCTTCATCCTCTCCTTCTTCTTCTTCTTCTTCCTCTTCCTCTTTTTCTTCTTCTTCTTCTTCTTCTTCTTCTTCTTCTTCTTCTTCTTCTTCTTTTTCTTCTCCTTCTTCTTCTTCTTCATCTCCTCCTCCTCTTCCTCCTTCTCCTCATTTTCATCCTTCTTCTTCTTCTTTTGTCAAGTTTTCATTTTGTTAATTTTGAAATTAGATCCTTGTGAGGCACGGGTTACCCGCTAGTTATTATGATATAATAGAACCCATTATGGGACAATAGAAACCAGCAGTTTTTGTAGCTCCAGTAATAGAATATAAAAGCTATTATTGCAATAGATGAAAATAATTCATAGATGATTAACACAAGAGGTAAAAGCCAGCTTTACTATTGATTCATGGAAGAGAGAGTCCAGGAGAAATATAGAGCAACACAAACAAACAAACAATTCCCACATTGGTATTTTGGATGATAATTCTATTCTTCCAATGAAACATTGTAGCTGGTGGAAACATTACTGCAAGGCTTTCATTTCCGCTTCAATTTCAGTCTCATATATGGACGTTTTCCTATCAAACATTTTTACCTGTGAAGAGGAAACGTAGAACATTTGCTTTATAAATACTCCACAACTCCACAATAAACAATTGTTACAAGAGAAATTAATGATAGATTGATAGAAGCAAAATACAAATCATAAAAAAAGTGATGATATTGACAAAAATTATTATTTTGTATTTCGTTCAGTCCAATGGACTGTTACAACAGAAATTGATGATAGATTGATAAAAGCAAAATACAAATCATAAAAGAAGTGATGATTAATATTGACAAAAATTATTATTTTGTATTTCGCTCAGTCCAATGGACCCAATTAGGTCCAATTAATTAAAATGGTCCAATTAGGCTAGCTTCACACGCATTCGGATCGGTTCGTTTTCAGTTCGGTTCGGTTCGTTGCCGAAAACGAATGAGGCTTTCATACATACTTTGTAGTTCTGTGAACAGTAGACCTCACGAAGTATTCTCATCCACAAGTACCTGATTGAAACTATAATAGACCTCATGGAAATACAGCAATAGACTGGCTTCTCCACACATCTGTGTAATCACTTGTCAGCTGATTTATAATGAATAATTCTATAGTCTGATTTTTACTCTAATATTGGCGTATGGAGGAGGCTAATTTCTCTTTTTATATTATCCTTGAGATGCGAAATTTCCAAAAACCTTGTATATACGTCGACGCGCAATTAAAAAAGGAACATACCTGTCAAATTTCATGAAAATCTATTACCGCGTTTCGCCGTAAATGCGCAACATATAAACATATAAACATCTAAACATTTAAACATTTGAACATTTGATCATTGAGCATTTGAACATTTGAACATTTGAACATTTGAACATTTGAACATTTGAACATTTGAACATTTGAACATTTGAACATTTGAACATTTGAACATTTAAACATTTGAACATTGAAAGTAATGCCAAACCGTCGACTTTAATCTTAGACCTCACTTCGCTCGGTCAATCAGGTATAAATTCATATGGTTCCAATTAGATATTTTCTCCTCCAACACAGCTGTGTTCGGATTGTTACAATCCATGCTGGTAGAAAAATATAAAAGCTGGTGTTCAAATAGTAAGATGTGATTTCTTGAACAACAAAATTTTCAATTTAATTGAAAATTGTGAACTATTTGAATGGTTTATTTTTCATTGTATTAATTTTGGACGTTCAGAGTGAATATTTTTGAATGGAAATTTGTTTCGATTATGAAAACATGGTACAATAACGTTCATTTCTTCTCTCCATTAATGAAATCATGTAATTTTCATGAAAAAAATAAAATTTTTCCCTGAGTTTGAATCTTATTTATTTTAGCAAACTGAATTGATAAAAAATGCTCCAGAGAACTAACAGAAATGAATTGACCATATGATTTTGACATGGAAGATTTTTAAACAGATAATCATGATAACAGATTAAAATAAAAACAAAAAAAGGGAGCGTGTGTAAAAGACTTTGTTCTTATTTCCGGTTTCCTAGCAACGAATTCGAATATGATAAAACGTATTCGTGTCGAAGGGGCGTTCGGAGCTATGCGGTTGCTATTCGGAACCGAATTCAAACCGAATCACCGTTTCACACTTTTCGGGATTTTTGCCGAAAACGAAACGAACCAAACCGATGCGAATGTGTGTGAAAGTAGCCCTTCGCTAGAAACGAATTTGAACCTGATGGAATTTATTAGAGTCAAATGGGCGTTCGTTTCTATGCGGTTTCTATTCGGTACCGAATTCAAACCGAATTACCGTTTCACACTTATCGGAATTTGCCAAAAACGAACCGAAAACGAAACGAACCGAATGTGTATGAAACTAGCCTTATAGTGAAATAAAGACCTCTTATAAAGACTTTGATTAGCATTGATGATGTTATCTTTGTCTATCTTCGTTCAACAAAGCAGCTCCATTTTTCATCTCTGCAAATTTGCCAAATGATTCTTTGAGAATGTGAAAATATAATTAATTGACAAAATTATTCATCTAGATTATAAAAATGTACTATTGAATAATTTGAAAATAATATTTTCGAACGACTAATAGAATAATACAATAAATTATTTTCAACGAGAATGAACTGTTGATATTACATCATATATCTCTTACTATCACTGAATAGCAACTAATATGAAAAAAATCAATCAAGGCCGTCATTTTGAATTTGTGACCATCATTTATTTCCCAATCATAACTAATAAATAAATGTTTATTTCCCAAAAAACTAAAACTAAAACATCAGTTATACAAAATATCAGATAAATTACAATATTACATACAATAGTTAGTTACAAAAAATGTTTATAATGTGTCCTCTATTTGTTTAGTTTTTTCTGTGTGGAAATTGACCTACTCCACTATGGCGTACCATGTTCTAGAGTAGGTTTTGTTAGTTTTTTGTGCGTAATATTAATAAGTTAGTGCTTAGTAAGTCATTAGGTGGTTATTTGTTATTTGAAATAATGTTTTCTATGTTCTGTCTTCCTTTGCTCATCAACTAATTATCTACTATTGTTTTGAACTTTCTAGGATGATTAATCTGTTTAAAGTTTGCAGGGAGTAGATTATATAATTTTGGTGCTAAATGATTGAAATGTCTCTCGTATAGTGCCTTCCTTGCATATTTTGTGATGAGAAGATTCCTGTATCTGGTGTTGTGGTTGTGGTTTCTGGTTTAAAATGTTGTTGGGTTCTGTTGTAATCTGCATAGTATCTCCATGGAGTAAAGCTATCTTGGATCCATTACGTCAAACTCATTGAATAGCTGGTCTGATGAATAGCGTGGAGGCTTCTGGTTGATGACCCTCATGATCAGCTTCTGTACCCTGAGGAGCGGTTCGATGTGCAAGAAGCTTGCACCTCCCCATCCCACCACAGCACGTCCCATACAGCATGAGGGACTGTGCTAGAGAGAAGTAGATAACTCTTAGACATCCCTTGTTGACCAGTGTCCTTAGAATCCTGAATCTGCAGATAGTCTTCTTCAGTCTCTCGCATAATTCATTGAGATGATAATCCCAGTGCTGAAAAGTGTCCATTGTAACTCCCAGGTATTCCTGTGACTGTTTCCTGTGAACTGTGTATGAAGTGTTATTCCGTTGATTCTTGATTACTATCCCATCTCCTGTTTGCTGTTCATGTTGAGTCGCCGAAAAGGTCAGAAAGAAGGTTTTCTCATGGTTTAATGTTAGCAGATTTCCAGCCAACCAGCGAGACACTCTCTGAATTCCAGTCTCGGCTTCTCTCCAGGTCATCTCCGAGGTCGGTTCGAAGAACAGTGGAACAGTATCATCTGCGAAGGTGGTGATTGATCCATTAATTTCCATGTTGCATAATGGATTTATGTGGAGAAGGAAAAGAATTGGTCCTAGTACTGTTCCTTGTGGCACTCCAAACTTTACAGTCAGCTTGTTGCTTATACATCCATTGACTCTGACACATTGTGTTCGGTTTGATAGGTAGCTCTTGAGAAGATTCCATGCGACTCCTCTTATTCCATAGTTATCAAGCCTTGAGAGAATAATGTCATGTAACACCATATCAAAAGCCTTCTTCAAATCTAAGAATACTGCTAATGGTTTCTCAGTGTCTATTTTATCGGCAATCTGTGTGGTCACATAGTGGATAGCATCATTTGTACTGCGATTAGATCTAAAACCATATTGGTTTGGCGATAGAAGATTATTTTTTTCAAGAAAGCTGATCAGTCTTGTTTTGATACACTTTTCAAAAATTTTTGATAATGTACTGAGTAATGATATGGGTCTGTAGCAATTCATATCTTTCTTATGACCTGTTTTGGAGATTGAACAAATGACAGCTTCTTTAAGACACTGTGGAAAAACACCTTCCTCAAAAATTCTGTTTGCAATATGTTTTAAAGGCTTGGCAAGTATAGTTTTATTCTGTTTGAAATAATCTGGTTTTAAATTATCGAGTCCAGGTGCACTATTATTTATTATTATTAATATTCAAGTTATCTCTGTCATCAATATTGTGATTCAGCTAGATGTAAAGAGTTTGATACCATTTCCAAATCTTCATCACTAGTAGCTCTGTGAACAGTATACCTCACGCGGTTTTCTCATCCACAAGTATCTAATGTCACCTGTTCTAGTTGATTCAGTTGAATCACAATATTCACAGTTGAATAATAATTTCATTTTTTCATTTGGCAACTGTTGATTCTATCAAGTCTTCACTATGAAGAGATATCAGACCTCCTGTGTCTCCAGCGTTATTGTCCTGTCACCAGCTGGCTCAGATCTTCGAATAGTAGACTTGAGATGCGCGTGAACACCAGCGTCAGGAGATCAATTTCCATAACGGCAAGGAAAGATGTGTGAGTGCGTCACACCAGATTTCTTTTCTATTAGTTTGATTGATTTAGTCAATCACTATTCACTAGAAGATAGATATATTATTCTCAAATGTTTCTCTGAGATGTATTTTATATTTCTGATAGCAATCAAATATGAGTGATGAGCTAGAGGGAGCGCTTGAATCTGATTCTATCAGTTTGAAGATTCACCTTTTCATTCCTCATTTTCAAAAAAGTTATGAGGTTTTTCTGATTGTATAACGACTTCTATTATTAAAGATTACCATAAAATAAATGTGCAATCAAAATTGATAATGATCCATCAATCTGATTCAGCAAAATTCATTTATAAATTTATAAACACCTATGTTAATCCAGAAAATACCAATCTGGTATGAGCTGATTTAAGAGGTGTTTAATGAAAATAAGGATTTTTCTTGTATTGACTTATCAAAAAACATGGAATACTGTAGATGAAATGAACAATACAATAAAGTATAATTGAGCTTTATAAGATAAAAATAACATTCTAATATTTGGATACTTGGGTGTGGTTTCCGAGCTCAGGATTTAGCTAAGTTCCAGACTTTGAACAGCTGGAGTCAGAAAATTGGCTTTCCCAAACAGGGCATAGTCATAGTTTTCATGATAATCTTTATTTTCTCATTTCTATAATTGGAAACGTCTTTTCTTGGGGAAATGAAACGTTCCAAAATGATTCAAAATAGCTAAAGCTCTACACTATTTTCTCTTCATCTAATTTGGTGTTTAATTCTATAGTTTCGAGATTTAATTTAAATGTGGACTACTTCTATGCCCCGTTTCGGAAAGCCAATTTTCTGACTACAGCTGTTTAAAGTCTAGAGCTTAGCCAATTAATCCCAAGCTCGGACACCGTCCCTAAATACTGCAGTTTGATCGATTTTTAGAGTTACTACTATCAATACCTACTATTACTACAGGCCCCACAACTAATTAATTACCTCATAACATGTAGATTGATTCTTCCTAGATCATAGTAGTTTCTACTAGCTTATCAATGTAACTTTTGCTACTGTATCGATTTTTTATTGGATGGAATACTATCTAAATTTCAGATTAAAGACATTTGTATATTAATAATAGAAATTTTATTGAAATAAAGACACTTCATTCCACAAATTAATGGAATGATTTATCCATACTTTCAGCTTGATAGACATAGGCCTACTCGATTCAGTGATAGAGCTATTGATAAATTTATCTCAATCAAAAATACTCAATAATAGCCTGTATCAGAATCGAAGGAGAGGTAAATCAAAGATAAACCAAATTTGATGTTACTCTTTATTAGGAAAGAGGCTCCCACAAACTTGATCACAATAAATCTATGGTACGAAGAAACCCATCAGAAGACTGTTTTTCAGTTAGGTAAAACCTTTAATATTATGATGTTATGGACAGTTTCAACACTTTGCATTTACTTTTCAATTTATTAGTTAAAAAGTTCTTTCACATACTATAGTTTCACTGTTCTTCCACACTCTAATTACACTGTTATTTCACATTTTATTTACACTGTTCGTCCACACTTTAATTAAATTACATTTTACATTTTCGTTTCAAAGTTTCATCTTTCGAAGAAGAGAATACCGTACGGAAACTCTTGGAGTCTTGTTATAATTCCCGCGACAATTAGGTACACAACAGTATCACGTGATTTAAAACTCCAAATTCATTATTACTTCCACAAACGAATATTAGAAGAATGTTAAACAAACCATATTCATTGAAATGGAAGTCCGTGAAAATTAAATTATTCTGTAATTCCAATTTTGTTGATTACCATATCAGATGTGATAACAAGCATCAGCGCTTTTATTTCGCTTGCTTACCGCCAGTAGATCATGGATCTACATGTGATGACGTCATAGTTTATTAGAGATCAGTTGTGGGGCCTGAAGTAATAGTAGGTATTGCTACTATGCAAGTGCCAGAACTGTACGGCCAAGTATGAAAATTCGGGAGAGAGCTGTAGAAGGAAAGCAGTATCCAGCTATACTGGATATGAGAGCGCGAAGGGCTGAACAGAGAGGGTACATCATTGAAGAATGTTTTTTTCTGGGTTCATCGAAATGATCCTGATCAAACCTGAATGAGGGTCCAAAATATGATCAATCCAAGCTTGTTTCATTTGAATCTTCATTTAGTTTCAATTAATTTACAGATTTGGTACCTATTGATTCAAAATGAATCATCAATTAATTCACAAAAAAATTATAATAAGAGAATCAAAATAAACTAATAGTCTGATCATCTTCAAAAATACATTTATTAAAATATATGTCTTGAAATGCGGTTCTTATATAATCACTTCACTCATGAAAACTGCTAATTTAAAGTAGGAATTACTGAAATAAATCCGCGTAGCAGATGTTCCATTATTGGAATTGGAAAATACCCGTCAGGTGACTGTATCTCATTGAGTTCTATTATAATTACAAATTATAAAATATTCCCATTATTAAGATGCACTAGATAAGTTTATTTGCAACTTACCTGCGCTCAGGCTTATGCCTTAGCAGGTTTTTTCCTGTATTGTATTAAGTGTATTATTTTGTATACAATATTGCATAATAGTATGTTATTATTCAATTGTATTTTTTCTCTCGTAAATGGAAAATAAAATTTGATTCAATTTCATTTCATTGTTTAAATTCTCCATGCAGTTCGCTGCACGGCAAGATGCATGGCGGATTGCACGGTCCGCTGTGCTGTTCGAGGTTTGGTTCGGCATGTGTGAACATAGCTCAAGAGATTAAACTCAAGAAAGTGTTACGTCATGCCAAATAGAATTCACACGCGGAGACTAGAATCGACTAGTCTGAATGTCACCATTTGGAAACACATGCTCTCGACTAGAGGACTGGAGTCGAGTCTCATCTCGACCTGAGTCACGTAAGTGTGAGTTGAGCCTAAGGGCCTGTACACATGAGGACGTTTGTCGCTCTGTAAACGCCGCGGTTGTCGCTCGGTTGTCAAGCGCGCGTTTGACATATACATAGAAACAATGGGATTGTACACATGCTGTCGTACGCTTTGGAAAAGCGCGCGACAACCGCAGCGCTTGTAGTTTTCACATCAACCGCCGCGTTTATCGCGCGATTCGAGTTACTTTACTGGGCATTATACCAATGTGAAATGTACACACGCACTCAGTCAAACGCGCGCTTTTGCAGTGAATAGGTGATCTGAGCCCTGGTCTTGTGTTGTGTTTTGATCTTGCTTTGTGTTTTTGGAATCGGATTTTTCTGATATTTACGAATAATTAATTCGTCAATTAGCCTATATTGAAACATTACTTCTCCACATTAGCCTATATTGAAACATTACTTCTCTACATTACCTACTCTTTTACATTACTTCTTTCATTACATTACATTTTTTAAAACATTACTTTGTAAATTAGGCTAATTTCTTCCAAAAGGTTTGATGAAAAATATAGTTGTCATTTTTCAATTTGAACATATACAGTGCCAAAATCATCAAACAAACTTTACAAATGTGAAAAATATAAAAATTTTCATATACAATACATTGCAAAAACTTACAATTGAAATATTTTCCATTTAAAAATCGATTATAATATTATCATTGGCGTTACCAGCAAAACTAAGTAGTTTGAGCGATGGTAACGAGTAATCAGTCGGCTATAATTAGTGGCTTGAGATTCAGTCGAAAACAGAAAAAATATAATAAAGAAAAAAGAAACATATGGAATGTATGAAAAACTAGAAAAAAAAATTTCAATCCGAAAAGAAGAAGTACTAAGAGTGAAATACTAAGAGAGCAGAAAAACTAGAATGAATTCATAATAATTCAAAAACTCAAAAGAAAAAGAGATGATTCATGTAATTATCAATCTACAATTCACTGTACATATGTAATCCACTTAGTAAGATAATGTAATTCATTTGTTGCATATATGCAATTCCTTTTGTAAGCAAAGAGAGAATTAGAAAAACAGTGATATGAATTGTAATAAATTGTAATACAATACAATGTTACAATGTTAATGTTACAACGAGTTTTTCTGCTGGTGAAATTGCATCCCTCACAACACATTCACAAGATGATATGTCTTCAGTGACTAAAGATCATCAATCAGTATGTACTCATACTCATACGAAAGTAGTTGAAAAACTGGTTGGGGTATTCCCTTAATTTTGCATATAGCTTCACAAATGAACCCATGGTTAACCGGACCCATGAACCCATCATTGTTTTTGTCTTCTCCACCTAGCCTTGTGTCTACGGTACAATATGCACAAACAGGAAAGCTCCTCTAACTCCATGTGTTCGCACTGAGTACGTGGGTCCAACTGCCGGATGCCTGCTGTCATGAAAACGTCGACAAAGCGCGCGGTTGACGCACTCATGTTTACGGTATCACAATTTCCAACGCGCGACAGACGTCGTCATGTGTATATACTGTAAAGAGCTCTGATCAGATGACGAGCGTCCGTGGCTGAATTTACACATACCATGATGAATTTCATGTTGAGGCGAATATACAGTACTCACCTGTTTACCATCCTTGAAGAAAGCAAATGCAGGAATTGCTATGTTATTGAAATGTAGATCAAAAGAAGTCGATTCTTGAGTGGTCGCACCTTCAAGTCCATAGAAGCATTTGACAGATGGATATTTATCGCAAGGAACCTATGTATGGGAAAAAGCAAAATTTAGGAAATTGTCTCACAAGTTGAGTTTTAGAGTACGATAATCCGCATGGATTGGAAGAGCCACTCAACACTCAACCAACATGATTCATACATCGCATCACTGCAGCCCTCAGTCACCCTGATGTCATCCTACAAATTGCTACAGACAATTCGAGCTAGAATTAACATGTTTATTTCTACTTTACTTGCCCTATTATTGGTTTTTGGTTGGTTGAAAAATATTGCTTTCCAAGAAAAATTAAGGTGTGTGTGTGTGTGTGTGTGTGTGTGTGTGTGTGTGTGTGTGTGTGTGTGTGTGTGTGTGTGTGTGTGTGTGTGTGTGTGTGTGTGTGTGTGTGTGTGTGTGTGCTAGCCTGACGGCTAGTCAAGCTATGAAAATGGAAAATTTTACTCGGGAAAACATTTTTTTTTCAAATATGAGCGCTCAAAGTTCAAATTTTTGGGACAGATCATTTCAAATTCAGTAAGAGATAAATCTATTTTAGATTCCCAATTATTGGGCTTCAAATACAATTCGAACGGAGAATTTCATATCGGAAGAGATTGAGCATGAAAATCTCTACAATTAATGTTTAGTAACATTTTCACCTGAAATTGAAAATAAGCTCGAAATTCGAGATGTGATTGTTCAATTGCAAACTGTTGGGAACTGTTGATTCTATCAAGTCTTCACTATGAAGAGATATCAGACCTCGTGTGTCTCTAGCGTTATTGTCCTGTCACCAGCTGGCTCAGATCTTTGAAAAGTATACTTGATATGCCTTGTATATTGAATATTCCTGAGTCTGGTTAGGTAATTGTGTTGTACCTTCATTAGAGAACACACTTATTCTTTTTTTCTTCTATACAGGCATTTCAACAGATAACCATGTCATCTGAATGTTCCTTTAGCAGGGTGAAAAAACTTCGAGGCCCTTACAGAATATTGTCAATCAAGGCATTCAATAAGCTGCCTGTTAGTGAGAGAAATATGAATCAACCCTGTTCAAAAACACAATTTGAAAAGCTGCTTACATAGAACCCATTATGTAGAAGAATTTTTCATTTTGCCTGTGGATATGATAAATACTAATTTTTAGTGATGATTATGTGGCGTGTATGAATTGGTTCATCAAATGTTTAGTTAGTTTCATAGCTAGGACTAGCAGGGAACCTGTGAATTGAAAGAAACATAGACTATTTTGTGAGATATTTATAATCCAAATTCAATCAAATCGTCATAATCATGTCTGAGATTCACCATACAATTGTCACAAAGTAAAATTGTGACGGGGAAATATTGCTAAATAATTAATAATATTATTGAAAGAAGCTCGGCTATCAGCAAAGCTAGCTGACCGCGGAGATAAGGAGGGTACCGATGGCGCACCATCCTCCGCGCATCGAGACGATTCTTAACGCCTCTAGCGGCGGCGAAACTCCATCCCCTCTACCTTGGGAGAGTATTTAAACGCCGGACGAGCCCCAGACCACAGCATTCCGCTCCCAACCTTCCTCTCCTGTACAGCGGCCCGTTGGCTGCCGTACATCCCTGACCTCCTGTCCTTGTACAGCGGCCCGTTGGCTGCCGTACGTCCCTAACCTTCCATCCTCCCAGAACACAGTGGCCCGTTGGCTGCCGTCCCTAACCTTCCATCCTTCCAGGGCACAGCGGCTCGTTGGCTGCCGTCCCTATTCTCTCACCCTCCCAGAACACAGCGGCCCGTTGACTGCCATCCCTAACCTTCCATCCTCCCAGGGCACAGCGGCCCATTGGCTGCTGTCCCCATCCTCCTACCCTCCCAGGGCACAGCGGCCCATTGGCTGCCGTCCCTATCCTCCCATCTCCCCAGGGCACAGCGGACCGTCGTCTGCTGTCCCTATCCTTCCCTCTCACCAGGGCACAGTGGACCGTCGTCTGCCGTTCCTATCCTTCCATCTCCCCAGGGCACAGCGGACCATCGTCTGCCGTCCCTATCCTTCCATCTCCCCAGGGCACAGCGGACCATCGTCTGCCATCCCTATCCTTCCATCTCCCCAGGGCACAGCGGCCCGTTGGCTGCCGTCTCTATCCTTCTATCATCTCTGGGCACAGTGGCCCGTTGGCTGCCGTCCCTCCTGTCTATCCTTCCTCTTCCTACTATACTGGAGCAGAACCGAGGCCATAAGACCAATAAAAAATTACATCAAAGTGTTGTCATCAGAGGAGAGAGCGACCTTCACGCCATTAGAAGCACCAGGAGGTGCTGTTCATGCCAGCTGAGGCACAAAGAAGGAAGAAGAGGAACTTCGGCTTGCCTCCTTTCTCCGCCCACATTACAACTGAGCTAAGTCATCCAGGAGCAACACCTGGGTGTCAATCACCCACCTCTGAAGCTACTCGGGGTGTACGTGATAGATTGGCACCCAACGTGGGGCACGAGGCTATGAAGTAAGAACCACTCAGCGACAGGTGCCCAAGCTGAGTTCAGAACCAACATCAACACAAACTTTACTCATGGACCCAGGCATGGTATGTGACAAAGTAAGAAGCTGGAGACTGTCAGTCGACGGCCAATCAGATGCTCCCAGCTTCTTAGAAAGGCTCGACGAGCTACAACAAGCCTATGGGCTTACTGGCAACCAACTACTAGTCGGGCTACCTGAATTACTTGTTGGTGAAGCTACCCTATGGATGCGTAATCAATGTGACCAGTGGAGATCGAATGTAATATAACAATCAAGTAAAATAACGTTACATAGCCCTCTAAAGGTGGGTCAAAAACCACTAAAGCTGCCATATCTCAGTTAATATTGGTCCAATCTCAAAAATTCTGGTACCATTCGATAGGCAAGTGAATATACTAGAAACATTTTTGTAAAACCAACGGTTTTTGAGTTATTCAAGAAACGAATTCTTAATGGCCGCCATTTCGTTTTATGGAATTGATAAATTATCATAATTTTTTTGTAGCTTTCCTACTTGTTATGAATGATTGTGTAAAGTTTTAATTTTGTATGTTCTATCATTATTCAAAAAATAATAATAAGTGGAAAGCAAAATGACCGCTGTGTGAGTAACTGAAGACTTCCGGACAATTTAAATATGAGGGGGTCAGAATACAAGGGGTTCAAGTGACATTTTTCATTTTTCACTTTCCTTGCCCTATTATCATAGGTAAGGAAAGTTTTGCTTTCTAAAAAAATGTAAAGTACCCTAATTTCATGTTTTCTATACGTTTCAAGGTCCCCTGAGTCCAAAAACATGATTTTTGGGTGTTGATCAGTGTGTGTGTGTGTGTGTGTGGTTGTGTGTGTGTCTGTGAACACAATAACTCCATTCCTAATCAACCGATTGACTTGAAATT
The DNA here is from genome assembly GCF_014356525.2 of Nilaparvata lugens. Taxonomy (NCBI): domain Eukaryota; kingdom Metazoa; phylum Arthropoda; class Insecta; order Hemiptera; family Delphacidae; genus Nilaparvata; species Nilaparvata lugens. Next base: position 4,184,090 of record NC_052512.1, on the reverse strand, counting down.
TTAAACTTAAGATCCTTATACCATGAGGATCCGACAATAAGAAATTCAATAAAATTCAATTCAAAATGGCGAAAAAAAATGGTGGATAATGACTAAAAAATCATGTTTTTCACGGTTTTCTCGAAAACGGCTCTAATGATTTTCTTCAAATTTATACCCTAGATAGCTATTTTATAAGCACTATCAACTGACATGAGTCTCATTTCTGGGAAAATTGCAGGAGCTCCGTAATATTCTTGAGAAAAATGGTGGATAATCACTAAAAAACCATGTTTTTCACGGTTTCTCGAAAACGGCTCTAACGATTTCCTCCAAATTCATACCATGGATAGCTATTTATAAGCCCTATCAACTGACATGATTCTCATTCCTGGGAAAATTGCAGGAGCTCCGTAATATTCTTGAGAAAAATGGCGGATATTTAATAAAAAACCATGTTATTCACGATTTTCTCAAAAATGACTCAACCGATTTTTTTCAAATTCATACCCTGTATAGTTATATATCGGCTCTATTAACTAGTATGAGTCTCCTCCCTGAGAAACTTACAAGGGATCCACCCCATCCTTGAGAAATTTCCTTTGTAACTTCCTTCTCGTGTTTGAGGTAGGTGGGTAGAGCAGTTTATTCAAAAGAACGCATGTCGAAATTTTATTTGTAGTACAGCTGTTTTGACAACATTCAAAAAATCCTCTAATTTCATAAATTCAAACAAAGGAGAATGTACTCTGAAAACAATAACAATAGTATAATCGTAGTTTTATTCAAATTATTTAGCCGCCAATCGGCATAATGAATTCCCCTAGATTATCCTCATTTAAGAATGAGGCTTATAGATCAATGAGCAAGGAAAGTTGTGTGAGTGTACCACAACAGATTTTTTGAGTAAGCTACAGTAATCGATAGCTGAAAGTGGTAAAAATCTAGTATACAAGAGGTATAAGCGTAAGTCTAATCAGTGCTGACATCTGGTGTAGGATTTTTGAACCACATTTTTAAACAGCTGTTTATTTGATTAAACAAGGGGTCCAAGTGACTTAGATCCCTTGTTTACAGGACAATGGTATATTTAGACATGTTTTTCACCCAGGAATAATCCTTAGTGTATAAGTGGGGAGTTTGTAAACACTATGTATAACAATAATAATTATAGTTACTATATCATAAGAATAGTGAATAATTGAAGTTTTTCGGTTTATCATTTGATAGCTTGACACCTTGTGAGACCGAACTCCCCGGAGTAAATCCTATTATATTAATCGAGAAATTTCTGTATATATCTGCTTATTTTTATATGTGTTTATTTTTATATCTGGTTATTCATGTTTTACGGATCTCGAAAACGGCTCTAACGATTTCCACGAAATTTGTAACATAGTAGGTTTAAAGATTCGATTGCACTAGGTCTCATTCTCTGGAACGACATTAAAAGGATAATTCATCCTTGGAAAACAGATGGTAATTTCGTCGTCTCTCGATAACAGGAGATGCGTGTGCCTGTGTGAGAGAGAGACAGGATTATTTTCAGCTGTGTAATCATAATCAATCAGCGAGAGATTTTATCTAGCTAGACAATTTTTAATCGATTTGATCAACATAGTCTGATTTGTTGACATGACATGATAATCCTCCTAAACTATAGTATATCATAATTTTCAAAGTTGATAATTATTTGACAATTTTAAGTGATTAGTGACTGTTATTTTCTTATTCGATTTGGTTTGTATATGATCTGAATTATATATTTTTTTTTTTTTTTTGAATGTTTGAACAGAGAATTAAATCTGAATTCAAGTGTTTGGAACATAACGAACTTTCTGGACTATATAGTGTATAAATGAAAATTCGAGAAAGAAACAGTTTTGGGCATTGCCTGTTAGTACTTACCCAATTATTTCAAAGAATTGTGTTTGGTTTATCAAAAAGTCAATGAATGAATAACGAGCGAAGCTCTGTGCCCCGATATCAAAATATAGTGGTAACAAATATGTGGACTGCAGCTAGTGCATATTATTCATACAGATTGTGATCAACAAACTCATACGAAATGTGTTAGCTTTGTCCTGAAGTACTCACCTTAAGAAAATCTAAGTTCTCGTTCAAATGAATCTTCCAAACAAGCAACAAGCAATACGTGCCACCTTTCGTCATCATGGATTCAAAATCTTTCTGTAACAGGTGTAATGATAGCTTGAGTGGAGTTCTTGAACAAGGTGCAGAGGAGTATAATAATCAATGCTAAATAACTTTCCTTGTCCTATTACCACAGATAATAAAAGTATTGATTTCCAAAAAAGAATAAGGTACCCAAATTCATGAATTTCTATATGTTTTAAGGTGTTCTGAGTCCAAAAAGTGGTTTTTCAGTATTGGTTTGTGTGTGTGTGTGTGTGTGTGTGTGTGTGTGTGTGTGTGTGTGTGTGTGTGTGTGTGTGTGTGTGTGTGTGTGTGTGTGTGTGTGTGTGTGTGTGTGTGTGTGTGTGTGTGTGTGTGTGTATGAGTGTATGTTTGTCTGTGTACTGTCACCTGGTCATATGGGACATATATATATGAATCATATATTTATCTCATATTGATCAGGATTTTAGAGTTTTAATTTAGAAACGTTTAATGAACAGTGTTTTTGTCTTTGAACAATTTGTGTCATCGACAGAAAGATTGTTCATTTCACTTGTTATCAAAATTATTGTAGCTTTTCTTTTGTTTTTGATAACAAACGTGCTCGCTTGTGCGACTGATAAAAATATGTATTTGAAATGGCTTCATGTTTGGCATTGACTGAGTTATATATTAATACCCAAAATTTTACTTTTGTGTGTGTGTGAGCTCGTTCGTTAGGATTGTGAGTAAAGTCCGGCTGTTCTGGTGAAGGGGATAGATTTTGTTCTTGTTTTATAATACAGTTTTCCTGTCACAGTTCGGGCAGTTTAAAGAGAATTGTATTATTGAATAGGAAGGGATCTGAACCCACTTCATTAGATCAGTTTTTTTGATTTTTAATTAATAATTAACGTCGCGTTTCAACCAGTGGATGCCAAATTTGGGAAGCCATTTCCATAAAGGTGGGTGACTACTGAGTCATTGTTTTAAATTTTTCATAACCACAACAAATGAATCTTCACTAGCAGCAAAGCGAGTAGCCCTTGAAAAATTCATCTGTTTATTATTATTTCGTAATTTCTAATTTTGTACTAATAATTTATTGTTTGTTTTGAATATCAAAACCTGTACGATCTTTTCTTGTTTTTCATTTCCCCACCCTTACATATTCAGTGAAGGCAGATCATGCTTACATATTTGGTAGAGGTTTATCCTGCCATCCACAGTACACGCTATCTAATCTCCCAGTCAACGGAATGACTTAGGATTTGGAACTTGAGGTCCTCACAATATAAGGATCCGACACGAACAATTTCGATCAAATGCAATTTAAGATGGCGGCTGAAATGGCGAAAATGTTGTCAAGAACAGGGTTTTTCCGAATTTCTCGAAAACAACTCCAACGATTTTGATCAAATTTATACCTAAAATAGTCATTGAAAAGCTTTATCAACAGCTACAAGTCTCATATCTGTAAAAATTGCAGGAGCTGAATTTTATGTAAAAATTCATAGGATCTATGCGAAATTTCATTTTAGATTCCCAATAATCAGGCTTTAGATACTATCTAAACAATAAAATTCAAGTGGGAAAGATTGAGCATGAAAATATCTACAATTAATGTTTAGAAACATCTTAACCTAAAGTTGAAAATGAATTCGAAATTCGAGAAAATTTTTATTCAAATACTATACTATCAAACGAGCAATTTCTGTTTAGATGTTTATATGTTTAGATGTTCAGGTGTTTAAATGTTTAGATTTTCATATGTTTATATGTTTGTATTACACCGGATCTCGAAAACGGCTCTAACGATTGTCACGAAATTTGGAACATAGTAGGTTTATGATATAAAATTCGATTGCACTATGGGCAATCCCAGATTTCCGTGGAAAAACTCGCTGAAGGACATCAAAAGGATAATTGATCCTTAGAAAAACAGCTGATACTTTCGTCGTCTCTGGATGATAAAAGTGGTTGAGCAAGTGCTTCTGTGAAAAATTTAAATATCTCATCCCCGAAATTCATAAACTGACTTATAGCCAAATGTGAAATATAAACATGACTTGAAAGATAAAGAAACCTTAAGGGTTTGAATGTTGAAATTATCCATAAGTGATCAAAAAATAATAATCATTTCTAAAATAGAAACATATTTTTGCGATGTTTCCAAGTTCATCAAAAAAGTTATTTTTTATTTTAATCCTTCAATCTTAAACCTTTTTTTAGCAGATGCACTCAGCTGCTGGGTGGGTATTGATCAATTGGAAATTTTCAACTTGGTCATACAAAGTTAACGTAATATAAATATAAAGAAAATAAAAATCTCAGTACCCATAAAGTTAACGTAAGATGGAAGCTCAACCAATAAATTTTCTATAATAGATTATTGAAGTTGTTGATAATTTCAATATGAGCATGAAACTGCTGAACTAGATTCAATCTATGTGCTTCCAACTGCAGACCCCTGTGGAGCACAGATTATAAAACCTGCTAGTATTCAATATAATGAAATTCTACTCACCCATGATTTAGATTCCAATATTGCTCCTACCGCAATGGTAGGGAGAAGCTGAAAAAATAAATTGTTACCATTCAGCGTACAGAATTGAATAAAAATCAATTCAATCTGTTCTTTCCAAATTCTTGAGCTGCGTTCACACCAAAGCTATTAACAGAATGTTAATAACTTAATCTTCATAGATTCTATTAGATTGAACATAACTTATCATACAAATGATGAGCATATGTGTTTGTCAAGTTCCGTTCGATCTAATAGAATCTATAAAGATTGAGTTATTAACATTTTGTTGATAACTTTGGTGTAGACGCAGTTTTAGAAATGTAGACTTGACCTGATGTTTGGAGGATGTAAATATCAGAAAAATTAAAAAAAAAAATATTTTTGGTTCATCATCCTATCATAATTTGAAAAATGTTTGAATTGAAAAAAAAAAATCAAATAATTTTTTTTTTTTTTTATCATAAGGAATGCCATACTCCTAGATGAAGAATATTATCTATAATGTTTGGGAAAGGAATAAATGTGAAATTATAAAAAACAATTGTATTCACATTATTTATTATTATTTGAGTATAATCCAATTTATAGAGAGTAATAAAAAAATGTCTTGCTCCAGAGAGATATATGTTCTACCAGGACCTCCTAAATACCGGACCTGAGCATACAAACAAGATGGCCGTCATGGTTGGTGGACTAACTTACTGCCATCAGCTAGGTTCCAGTTCTCTCTAATAACTCATTACTGTTCAAAGTTATTTTTAAGGATGTTTATTTTTAAATAAAGTCCAGTTTAATTAATTCAATTGAGGTTCATTAAAGAAGTAATTGTTTGATAGGGTAACTGGACTTTATTTATTATCATGCACATAGCATTCAAGTGCAATTCACATGCACATAACTTATAATTATCGTTATTTTATTCTAGCCTAAGAATTCAATGTTCTCAATTTTCGCGACTTTGCTTGCTGGGGCAACTGATTATCATTCTTCATGTTGCTGTAATTGTTCAGAAATATTTTGCCCAATACCTTTACACACGATTTAATTGTGTTGTAAGAAGGTTGATTTGGAAAAATTGTAGGGAAGGCAACATCACATAGTTTCACTTTTTTTCTTGGAACAGTCACATAAGAACCATCTTCACAGAAAAACTTGGGCTAAGCTCTAGCCGGTGTGCTCCCCCTGTTATCTCAGTTATTATTGAAGATATCGACTCAATTTTTTTTTAAATGAAAGAGGAAGACAAAACAAAGCGCGCTAGCATATTTTTATACCATTTGATTCAATTTTAATATTAGAAATAGCTGTTTCAAAACTAACCTTATTTTGAAGAAAGGACGATTCTAAATATATTATTATCTCAACTATTTTTGAAGGTATCAACTCAATTTTTTTTCTGATGAAAGAAGAAGGAAAAATAGGTGTTGCTTCTATAAATTTTATTTTGAAAGACTAATTAAAACATTAAAAAAACAGTTAGAATTTCTGAAGTAGGACTCAACAATGAAGAATGAGGTTATGTAAACATTTAAACAATGAAGAATGAACTGTGATTAATGAAGCCAATAGGACAGCTGACTCATATATGGCCGAATTAAAGATTTCAAAATAAGCGATTGCTCAAATGAATGTTCGCATCAATTCAACTTCTTCGAAAGTGATTGAAGAGGTAACTGCAGGCAAGCATGGACATTGGAATACAATATAATGATTAATCGATGAATTAAATAGAAATTTGATATTATTCTGGGGATTTTTTCATTAAATAAATATTACGATTCTAAAACTGACCCTGAAACAGAACAGAAATTGGTAATTTTTGGTTTATGTGACTAACAATAAATTGTATCTCACAATATTGTATTGCACAATAAATTGTATCTCAACTATTTTTGAAGATATCAATCAATTTTTTTTTTTAAATTGAAGAGGAAGAAAAAATAGGTGTCGGTAATATAAATTTTATCCTAAAATACTAATTTAAACATTAAAAAAACAATCAGGTTCTGGTCAATTATGTCAGGTTCAAGTCATTTACATTTATAGTAATTAAGATGATTGAATAGAACAATTGAACATTGAGATAGGATTCAAGAGTTAAGATAAAGAGATTTTTCAAAAGTAGAGACTCTTGGAGTATGGGAAGAACTATAATGTTAAGAACTAGGAGTTGAAGAAGTGGTGAACAATGTACAAACCTTTACTCTTGATCACATTTTCTTATGACAATGATGAATTTTAATTGAATGAACTTGTTATATATTTATATTTGAACTACCGCCTATACAGAGTAGCCAACATAAAATATTGCACAGAAATGAAGAAAACACTGATTCAATTTATTACCAACAACATTTATTATACATGAATATGATATGATTATTCCAAACATTTGCATTATAATCTAAATTATTATCTATTGTACATTCCTACACTACAACATTCAAAAAGTTGAACCTGTTCTAGTATTTTCTATTCTGTATCATATTCGATTTAACAATATAAGTGTTCAATAAAGATCATTGAAATAATTCTACTGATAGTTCTTATTCTTTCAAAAATACTCAACAGAACTCTTGAATCAAGTCAAATAATTACTAACCTGAACAAGTATGACCAGCAAAGCTTACTGAGCCTGGGCCAAGACCAAATCTCTCCTAAACTAAGCTTTTTCTAATCTGAGATTTCATAACCTAAGCTTTTCCTAAAATTAGCTTCACCTAACTTGAGTTTTTTCTAACCTAAAGCTTTTCCTAACCTAAGCTTTCACTAACCAAAGCTTATCCTAACATAAGCTTTACCTAACCTTAGCTTCTTCTAACCTAAGCTTTCCCTAACACTTGACTTTTCCTAACCTAAGCTTCTCCTAACCTGAGTTTCTCCTAACTCAAAGCATTCCCTAACCTAAAACTTTTCCTAACCTAAGCTTTCACTAACCAAAGCTTTCCCTAACCCAAGCTTTTTGTAACCTAAGCTTTACCTAACCTTAGCTTCTCCTAACCTAAGTTTCTCCTAACTTAAAGGTTTTCCTCAACTAAGCCTTCACTAATCAAGCTTTCCCTAACCAAAGCTTTTCCCAACCTAAACTGTTACAAACCAAAGCTTTCCCTAACAAAAGCTTTTCCTAACCTAAGCTTCCTCTAACCTAATCTTTTCCTAACCCAACAGTTTCTTTACCCAAGTTTCTCCTGACCCAAGCTTATCCTAACCTAAGTTTCGCCTAACTCAAAGCTTTTCCTAACCAAAACTTTCCCTAATCAAAGCTTTCCCTAACCTAAAGCTTTTCCTAACCTGAGCTTGTCACGTGGTAATTTAAAACCAACAAATATTTTAAAATGAACCAATGAAATGTAATAGAACTATAAAATTGGAAAGAAGGTTAGACCTACTCAAAGGATAAATCAACTTAAATCAAGTATCATTAGCGATTAGGAGTAATAGCGTTATCAAAAACAATAGGAAAACATGTATAATTGTGATTTAATAATTATGAGAACCCATTGGTAAGATCAAAAAAAAATTATAAAGCGGCATACTTATTATTGGCGGATTATAGAAAATAAAATGCATGAACATTGAGGTTAGAATTATTTGTTTACATTTTGAAAAGAATTAGTCGATCTTGGATAAATCGATAATTATTAGAATCAATACTGAACGAATCAGATGATTATTCGATCAACCCATATAACAGGTTGAATTATATAAAATTTACTCATAAAGGATATATTATGTATACTAAAGGAAGTCGATGTGTAGAAATACGAACACCCATTATTTCTGTATAAATATTTATTATAATCTAAAAAAGCATGATAAATCAAGAGTATACAAAACTCATATAAAAACTAAATGTATTAACATCGCATGTTAGGATTTATTTATGAAAATCAATAAAGATTTTATGAATATCAATTTAAGATAAACACTCCATACATTTGTATAAAAACTCTTTTTTAGTTAATTTTTTCTATTATAAAGCCGAGGAAGCCCTGATTCCCAAGGCAACCATAGCAATTTAAGATAAACACTCCATACATTTGTATAAAAACTCTTTTTTAGTTAATTTTTTCTATTATAAACCGGGGAAGCCCTGATTCCCAAGGCAACCAATTGCATTGAGTTTATTAAATTGAAGGCCAATCAGAGAGTAGCTTACAGAATTATTCGTGGAAGAGACAAATTTTTCTGAAAACCTCCTTCTTCTGGCTTAAGATCCCGACCTGAGAGGATGCACATGGAGTTTAGGGTTCTTTCTTCCTCTTTTTAAAATTTTAAAACTATTAAGCCAAACCCTTTTTTAATGTAAAGTATTTGTATTAAGTGTCAATTATCTGTGAACTCAGTGCTGTCAAAGAGTTCGTGATTTGTAACGATTCCCATAAAAATATCTTTTATTCGAAAGAAACTTATAAAAATCTGGATCACGCATTAGCCCAGCAGTGACGAAAAGGAGCCTACCTAATTAATTATTGGAAATAATTAATTCAATCCACGAGACCATCAAGAACTTCAATTCAGTGAGTGATAAGTCAAACGAGCTCGTTTTTTCTACGTTCAGTGGGGTAATTAATAAAAAAAAGCGCTATTCAAATTAACTTGAATTAAATAAAAAGTCACCACGTGTTGAATAATATCACATCGTTCATAAGAGCATTTTATAAATTTATTTAATATATGTGGGAAGCTTACTTCCATGCACAGCCCGAATTCATATAAATCCCTGAGATCTCATGTTTGAATATTGATTTATTAATTATAATTTTGTCAATTGAACAAAGTATATCATATCAAACTTATAGACCGAACAGGTTTTTGTTTGCAGAATTTTGTATTGATTGGAAGTATAAGTATCAGTATTAAATATAATATATTTATGAATTTGAAACTCACTATTGTGAATATTAGCAAAGCCTGTGATAATTATTCAGATTTTAGGAATAGATTATTTAAGTGAATTATAGATATATCAAATATTTTATGCACACCTTTTTTATGGGAATATATTTTGTGTTTTATGTCAGCATACAAACTCATAGCATTTTTTATTATATCCTAACTCATCTCGTGATATACAGTTCGAGCTGTTTTAATACCAACAAATATTTGGCAGCACTTAAAATTATTGAATCGAGTAATATTAATCTTATTCAGAGCACTCAATATTTATCATCCTTTGATGATATTCATCTCATCTACCAGAACAAGTATATTAAGAAATTATATTAATAAGGTTCCAGTTATATCATATAAGGATCCAGAGAGCTTCAAGAACTGGTGTTGTAAGTTCTAAGGAATTTTGGAAGGGTATATTGGTGAATACTTGTATTCACAACGAGCGTTTTAAGAATCAACTAGAAACAACTATAGTTGGTCCTTATTATTCTCTAGTGGTACATGGTTACTGATAATCGGTCATCAAATATTCTTTTACTTTCCTTATTGGTATTCTTCAAGAACTTCATAGAAGCAGCGGTAAGAATTATCAATCACCGGTCACTGAACCTTATGGTGATTATTTGTATTTATAAAATTCATGTTTCTACCACTGAGCTAGAGCTGAGGTTTGAACCCAGTAATTTTGCGAGCCGGACGGCCTTAATTTTTTGTGAATTTATTCGCAAAAGAGGGAATTCAGAGACTGCTCTTATAAATATCAGAAACATCGTATTATCTGTGAAGGGTTTACAATTCACAACTTCACAAGCTTTCACTAAACAAAGCTTTTCCTAACCTAAGCTTTACCTAACCTTAGATTCTCCTAACCTAAGCTTCTCCTAACCTAAGCTTTACCCAATTTTAACTTTTCCTAACAAAAGCTATTCCTAACCCATGCTTTTCCCAACCTAAGCTTTTCCTAACCTAAGCTTTTCTCGACCTTAGCTTCACCTAACCCAAGTTTCTCCCAACTCAAAGCTTTTCCTCACCTAAGCTTTCACTAACTAAAGCTTTTCCTAACCTAAGCTTTACTCAACCTTAGATTCTCCCAACCTTAGCTTCTCCTAACCTAAGCTTTCCTAACCAAAGCTTTTCCTAACCTAAGCTTATTCCTCACCCAAGCTTTTCTCAACCTAAGCTTTTCCTAAACAAAGCTTTTCCTAACCTTAGCTTCTCCTAACCTGAGCTTTTCCTAACCTTATCTTTTCCTAACATAGGCTTTCCCTAACCTTAGATTTCCCAACCTAAGCTTTCCCTAACTTGTGCTTTTTTTAACCTAAGCATTTCCTAATCGAAGCTTCCCCCAACCAAAGCTTTTCCTAACCTAAGCTTTCACAAACCAAAGCTTTCCCCAACCAAAGCTTTTTCTAACCTAATTTTCTCCCAACCCAACAGTTTCCTAACCTAAGTTTTTCCTAACCTAAGCTTTTCCCAACCCAAGATTTTCTCAACCTAAGTGTTTCTAAGCTAAGACTTCCTAACCAAATCCTTTCTATGCAAAATCTTTCCAACCTAACCTCCCCTAACCAAAACTTTCCTAACCTAACCTTTTTCAACCCAAACCTTTGTAACCTGAGTTTTTTACCATCCCCAGCCCAACAAAGCCCAACTCAAACTAACAAATGCAGTCCAGCCCAATCATTGAGCTACCCTCTAACCAAGCATTTTCCAACCTAATATAACAAAGCCTTACCAGATAAAGACTGAGCAACCCTCAGACTTGCTCAGTCTTCATCACTTAAGGTTTGATAGTCACATCAAACTTTGGTAGGTAGGGTTTCATCAATATCGTTAGATACAGGAGAAAATGTGGTCAGCAGTAATGGTTAGCTCCATTTGAAAATATTCTCAACATTTTTCAGGCAAACAACCAGCACATTTTTGATATTTTCCAGATTTCCTATCAACTTCATCAATAGCTTTAAATACAGGAGAAAATGTGGTCAGCAGTAATGGTTAGCTCTTTAATGGAATTAGAATAATTTTTTTCAAATTTGATAGTCTACATTTGAGTTCTAATTCAAAATGGTTTTTTTTGTTGAAAAAATTGAAGATAGTGAAAATTATAACTGGAACCGTTTTAAGCACAAGTTAGCCTGTGGTACTTTTCTGTAAGTTGTATAATTCTAAATGATTGAATAAATAAATGAACTTTAATTATTAATAACTAAATGAGACTTCACAAATTTAGTACCCATTGGGGTTACCAATTTTTTCAAAAAAAAAGTATTCCAATTATGGGAAAAAATGTAGATTGAATTATAATTTAAATATATCAAATTGAAGTTTGTAAAACAATAACAATAAAATAAATATTGAACTCTTGAATCATTAATCGAACAAGTTGAAATCGGAATCTTTCTTATCGAGCAATTTCAAAAACCGATGACAACTTTATTTAGCATGCTTCAAATTTGTGACCTTTAGAGAATAGAGCAGCAGCTCTATAACTCTACAAGCTACAACTCTATGGTGCTAGTAAAAACATGATAGGATTATAGGTTGGACAAAATTCAAAATTTGCTGTTAATATTAATAACATTAAATTTCATTGATTAGAATTGTTATTCAGTTACCGACACATATTTTTTCTTCTTCTTTCATTAAAAAATTGAGTCCCATAATATCTTTAATAATAGTTGATACAAATTATTATAATTTAGAATCGTCCTTTCTTCAAAATAAGGTTAGTTTTGAAACAGCTATTTCTAATATTAAAATTGAATCAAATGGTATAAAAATATGCTAGCGCGCTTTGTTTTGTCTTCCTCTTTCATTTAAAAAAAAATTTGAGTCGATATCTTCAATAATAACTGAGATAACAGGGGGAGCACACCGGCTAGAGCTTAGCCAAAACTTGTCCTCTTTAATAATGTATGATGCTCTAAAATGATTGATACACACAGCCGAGTTGTTGGTGACTTTAGAATCTTTCTACACATTGTCCATTATTTTTCCCTAGCTCTTTATCTTTGGGAAAAGTAAATATTGTCACTTAGGGGGTTTTTCTATAATATAGTTCGATTTACACCCAGTGACACAACCATTCCTAGGCATGTTCAATTAAAACTGTTCATAGGCATATGCATACCGTACTCATTGTAGCATGTTGTTATAAAGCTGAATGTTGAGTTACGGATGGTAAACAAAAATGAATCTAGGCTACGGTTGAATATTATAAAATTATTGTTGATTAAAACTCTTTGAACACTGAATACACTTCGAACACTCAACACTCACTATAAATTTTGAATTCTAAAAACTTTAAGCAGCGTCTACACCGGAGTTAATAACACGAGTTATTAACAAAAAGTTATTAACTTGACTGAATCGTCAAAAATTTCTCTTGACAAAAGTTAATAACTGATGTTTCTAACAGAAAATTCCTTGTTATTAACAAGATCTTGTTATCAATATAATTGACTTCCATATGATTTCATTCAACGAGACTATTCATTTGATATACCAGCCGGAATAAAAAGCAAAAAATTGTCTTCAAATTTGAATTGAAACATATGTGTGTGATCATTAAAATAATGATCTTCATCTGATCCAATGTAAATAAATTATAATCCATTTACACCAGAGTTGAAAACAAAAGTTATCAACATAAGTTAATAACATTTTCTTTTTGCTGCTAGTTTTGTTATCAACAAAAGTTAATAGCTTTGTCACGTGTTTCGTGACGACACGTCACGGTACAATAGGACAGGAAGCACTATGTCAATTTAGGATTTTTTCTAGACATTTTAAATTAATAAATTATTTATTATTTTTTGATAAAAAATAACAACAAGTCAATGTAACTTACTGAGCGCGAGGTCTACTGTTCACTGAACTACTAGTATTGTATGAGCTATGTAAATTGAAGTCCCTTAGTTGATTTTATGGAGAGGAGAGACAAGCCCAGCTGCCCAATCTATACTGATGGAGAAAAAGATGCCACTTCAGCTGCAAGAACTTCAGAGTACGAACATGTGAGTATGGAGCCGCATTAGCTACAAACTTATTAGCGGCGATTAAATATTCCATTCATCAAACATTCGATATAAATTTGAAAGAGAACATCAAGCTTGATGAATTTCGAATAATTAAAGTGAAATGGGCAATAATAACAGATATTGGATTGAACTCTATACTGAGTCTCTTTTAATTCATACCATCGTATACCAGTAGTTCTGTGAACAGTAGACCTCACGCAGTTATAAACCGCAGCCTCCTCTTATAGTGTCCATCAGAGTGAATTCCTGTCTGTATATTGTCTGTATCGGTGTGAAAACGGCTAATGGCTGTTGGAGTTGGTGTATCGAAAATGCTAACGTCAAAAGCTAATCTCCTTCAAGACATACTGGCAACAGGACAGCCCAAGTTCAAAGCAGAGAGAGTTTGAGAGACGATACTATGTTCTTTGAATTATTAATTGCATACGTTATTGCACTCAATCAGTAGTTCATTTATTTATTTATTCACAATAGAGACAACGGGTTTCTCCAAAAATATCTCCTTAACAATGAAAATTGTACAGATACAAATGAAAAATATAATACGAACTTATGCAATAATAAATAATACAAATAACGAAAATACCACCTAATTCAAAAATAAAAAATACAAAAATTTCAAATACTTATGAAAAATGAAACAAATTGAGAATTCAGAATTTATAAAGATTAAAGAATATAATAACAAATAATGAACAAAAATTTTATCAATAGAATAAAAAAATGTATAAATGAACGACGTAATATGTACGTCCAAAACCATATGTACATCCATACTGATACACCAACTATTAATTTGAACAGATCATGCTTACAAAATCTGGTGTGGTATACTCACACAACTTTCCTTGCTCATATTTGAAACTACGATCAGACTTCTGTATATGTGTATATATAATTGTTTTCAGAGTACTTTTTCCTTTGTGTAAATTGTGAAACTCGATGATTTTTTTGTCCTCATTTTTTCAAAGTCGTCAAAACAGCTGTTCTTCAGATGAAATATCTCGACTATGTATTCTTTTTATGAACTGCGCTACCTACCTCATGCACGAGAAGGAGGTTACTAAGTACATTTATCGAGATGTGTTGTACCCCCCATTAGTTTCCCAGAAAGAAGACTCATGCCAGTTGATAGAGCTGATAAATAACTATACAGGGTATGAATTTGAAAAAAATCGGTCAAGTTATTTTTGAGAAAATCGTGAAAAACATGTTTTTTTAGTAATTATCCGCCATTTTTCTCAAGAATATTACGGAGCTCTTGCAATTTTCTCAGAAATGAGACTCATGTCAGTTGATACGGCTTATGAATAGCTATCCATGGTATAAATTTGAAGAAAATCGTTTGAGCCGTTTTCGAGAAAACCGTGAAAAAAATGGTTTTTGAGTCATTATCCGCCATTTTTCTTAAGAATATTACGGAGCTCCTGGAATTTTCCCAGAAATGAGACTCATGTCAGTTGATAGGGCTTATAAATAGCTATCCATGGTATAAATTTGAATAAATTCGTTAGAGCCGTTTTCGAGTAAACCGTGAAAAACACGTTTTTTTTTCTCAAGAATTTTACGGAACTCCTGGAATTTTCCCAGAAATGAGACTCATGTCAGTTGATAGGGCTTATGAATAGCTCATGGTATAAATTTGAGGAAAAACGTTGAAGCCGTTTTCGAGAAACCCGTGAAAAACATGTTTTTTTAGTCATTATCCGCCATTTTTCTCAAGAATATTACGGAACTCCTGGAATATTCATGGTATAAATTTGAAGAGAATCGTTAGAGCCGTTTTCGAGAAAACCGCAAAAAACATGTTTTTTTAGTAATTATCCGCCATTTTCACGGTTTTCTCGAGAAAGGCTCTAACGATTTTTTTCAAATTTATACCATAGATAGCTATTTATAAGCCCTATCAACTGGCATTAGTCTCATTTCTGGGAAAATTTCAGGAGCTCCGTAATATTCTTGATAAAAATGACGGAAAATGACTGAAAAACCATGTTTTTCACGGTTTTCTTGAAAACGGCTTTAACGATTTTCTTCAAATTCATACCATGGATAGCTATTTATAAGCTCTGTCAACTGACATGAGTCTCATTTCTGGGGAAATCGCAGGAGCTCCGTAATATTCTTGAGAAAAATGGCAGTTACCAAAAAACCATGTTTTTCACGATTTTCTCAAAAACGGCTCTAACGATTTTTTTCAAATTTATACCCTGTATATTATTTATCAGATCTATCAACTGGCATGAGACTTTTTCCTGGGAAACTGATGTGGTCCACCCCATCCTTGAGAAATGGACTTTGTAACCTCCATCTCGTGCATGAGGTAGGTAGGTAGAGCAGTTTATAAAAAGTACACAGTCATAGTCAAGATATTTCATCTGTAGAACAGCTGTTTTTACGACTTTAGAAAAAATCATCGAATTTCACAATTTACACAAAGGGAAGAGTACTCTGAAAACAATAATTATATATACACATATACAGTAGTCTGATCGTAGTTGCAAATATGTTGCCGCCAATTGTCATTATGTTATTCCCCTACATTATTCTCGTTTGAGAATGAGGCTTACAGTTCAATGAGCAAGGAAAGTTGTGTGAGTGTACCACACCAGATTTTTACTCTAATATTGGCGTATGAAGAAGGTTCCGTTTTTCTCTTATATATCCTTGAAATGCAAAATTTCCAAAAACCTTGTATATACGTCGCGCGCAATCAAAAAAGGAACATACCTGTCAAATTTCATGAAAATCTATTATCGCGTTTCGTCGTAAATGCGCAACATATAAACATTCTAACATTAAAAGAAATGCCAAACCGTCGACTTGAATCTTAGACCTCACTTCGCTCGGTCAATGATTTGCAACTGTGGTTTTTCTATTAGAGTTTTTCCTCAATCATTTCTCGAAAAAAACTGAGGAAAGTGGAGGAAAAAATCTTATATATGTATCTTGAGTACTTACAATAGTCAGTAGGCCAATAGTGGAGATATGCATATTGCACTTGCTCTCAAGTCTAAAGGATGAAGTCCAGAGGATGGAGTCTAGAGGATGGAGTCTCGAGGATGAAGACTTCGACGAGTGAAACGTGGTTGTAGAAACGTGGAGGACGACTCTGACACTAGGAGAATGAAGACCTCTTTTATGTGAAATCTTGACAATACAACTGATTGCTTGAACTAGTAAGGAAACAAATAGTTGTTACAGCTCTACTATATTGAATGCTTATTTTGATAGATATTGTATATGATTGGATGTATTGTTCGCAAAGTATAGAGATCTATTTTTTTCAACTTCAACACACCGATTTTCTCCCCGACCCGACATCACAGAATGTTCTCTGTTGGCTTGGAGTGATCCGTGGTCTAGTGGATAGAGTGCTTGCGAAGCAGCATGAAGATCCCGGGTTCAAACTCTCTCACAACCAGAAGTTTTTTAACCAGATCACTCCCGTGTTATCGGATGGGCACGTTGAATTGTTGGTCCCGGCTGAAGTATGACAGTCGTAAGGTCCATTGACGGCTCAAATTATATATTCAGGCGGTGGGACCTCCCCGCAAGGGACTCTCCACCAACAAAAGCCATACGAATTTACTTTTTTTTTCTGTTGGCTTGATTGGGTTGGCGTATCGATGACAGCCAGACCTGATAACAGCGCTCACCCTCAGATTCCGTTACGATAGGACAGAAAACTTGGTCTGGCTGGATTATAAATAATCCAAAAGTTGACTGTAAAAATTTCAGGGGGTTTAGAAATTCAAATAGAATCAAGTTTACTTATGCACAATAATGAACAAAAGAAAGGACTTGCCATGTTTTTCGCCAGTACCTATAATATTGTATGTTAATTTGTGTATTGGGGATATAGGAATATGGATATGGAAAGAACAGTTATTAGAGAAATAGTAATTAGAGGATGGTTCAATACTGTAAAGAGACAGTTCAGAAAAGGACGTCTAAATGAGCTAATAAATAATATTAAGGTGGAATAAAAAGATGTTGTCAATTCCACAAAGTTTTGTGGAATAACTTTGTGGAATTGACAACATCTTTTGTATAACAATAACTTTGCTTCTCCTTCTTCCTCTTCTTCTTCTCCTTCTCCTTCTCCTACGCATTCTCCTTCTCATTCTCCTTTTCCTCTCCTTCTCCTTCTCCTTCCCCCTCTTCTTCTACTTCTCCTTCTTCCTCTCCTTCTCCTTCTCCTCCTTCTTTTTCTTCTTCTTCTTCTTCTTCTTCTTCTTCTTCTTCTTCTTCTTCTTCTTCTTCTTCTTCTTCTTCTTCTTCTTCTTCTTCTCTTCTTCTTCTTCTTCTTCTTCTCCTTCTCCTTCTCCTTCTCCTTCTCCACAACATCTCTGTGCAAAGTGTTAATTTTAATAAATAATAGTTTGAATAGACCGCCAGAGGCTATACGTCCAGTCAACTTGATGACATCACGAATCGACTTGAAGTGATCAATTGAAAAATGATAATAATGGTATTTGTTAATTGTAAGGCAATTTGTGAACTTAATGGGCTAGAAAAATAATTAATATTATGATCGTCACAACTAAAATGACAAATTCATAAAATAGTTATATTATCATTGGTTGGTAATTCAAAAGTCAGCTGACTCTTGAGGAAAAAAACGAGGAAGATTTTGTGATGCTCTGTCTCTTCTTGTGCCGATTGATTCCTGACTCGCTGTGATACGTAAATGATCTCAACTTTTTTTTAATGTTTCAACTTCTTTTCTCAATGTAAATATTATAGTTGGAGCTGAGAAATTAGAAACTTAAATGATATAAAAAGTAAAATCCAAGATGAATTCAGATTGCTCAATAATCTATCGCGAATGTAAAGTTAGTAGGCTAGCCCAACACGTTGAATTGAACTAAAAGCAAAAAGAAAAAATTAATTTTACTCCCAAACAAAAATTAGACGGAGGGCACGTAAGTAATAGATTTAGTGGCCACTTGTTTTAAAGTCAGGCAGTTATATTCATCTAAAGAAAAGTGAGGTCGTTGCATGAGACTTAATTGTACAAATGTTCTTGTGCCAACTTGTTTGTCGAGACGAATATTCCTATTGAATATTGTCCCAATCGCTCCAAACAAATAATAAGCTGCACATTCGATACAAGTGTTCTGGTCTCTGTGAGCATTTCAAGCTAGCAGTATTATATTCATCTATTCATCTTGTAAGGTTAAGTCCTGGCTCACCTACGATAGCCTATTGTATCTACCACCCAAGCAAATAAACGTCAAGGAGGCCTTGAGATGAGTCAATCGTTGAATTTCTATCATTCTAATAAGAAAACCCTTACAATACATACAAATTAATAAAAATGATTGGTTATGAACACAACCATTGAACAAGATTCCTGATTCAATTACAGTATAACTTTGAGAGAGAATTATAAAACTTCTGACAAACAGCAAATAATAAGGCTCATGTGAGCTTAGAATTTGAAAAAAATATCGTATCTTTTCGTACCACAGCTGATCATTCTCAGCACGCTAAGAGAGAGAAGGAGAGAAGAAGACAGGAGAGAAGGGAGAAGGAGAAGAAGAAGAAGAAGAAGAAGAAGAAGAAGAAGAAGAAGAAGAAGAAGAAGGAGAAGAAGAATGTCATCTCCATTCATTTGTTGATTATTTATTCATTTGTTGGATGGAGCAAACAAAATCCCGAGGTTGGAAACCGGACCTAAATGAGAATTATGTTTTGAATATTTGGCATATTCTTCTCAAAACTCAATGATAGCATAAATTGAAAGTCAATTCAGAGTGATACACAATATGTGAATCGAATCAAGAATGTTGACACAAAGTAGGCATACAATGCAATACTAATTTTTGATTAGAAACAGGTGATAGAGACAATCTACAGGTTTTGACTGTTGACATCTTCTTCATCTTTGATCAAGGACGTCCGAAATTGGTCATTGGGGGGAGTTAACCACCTTAGAATGGTCAAAAGTATTTCCAAGGGTGATGTCCCCGTTTTCATTGGGATCATCAAATTAATACTATTTATGAGATGATGGGGCATCAATTTATCTTCATTGTGATGCTTCAACCAAAATTGTATGCTAATAAAAAAGGTCCCTACATTATATACTTCCCTACTTATTTAACAGACTTCCTCTAAATATTCGTGACTACTCTAAGAAGGATGTAATGTTGTATCTCAATAATAACACCACAATCAATTTTAAAAACTAATAATATTACAAACGTACACATAATTTAAGAAACGTCGAATTAAAAAAATGACAGAATAGCTTACATAATTAATTTTTTTCAATTTTTGCTGGCTGAAGTTTTGAAAATGTTCCTTTTATTGTCACTGCACCTGCACTCTGGAGTACAAAAGCATAAAAAAATTATTACGAGAGAAGAAATTATAATAACATTCATAGTTCATACAGAAATGATCTATCTAATCACAGACAGATTAATCCCAGAGAAATGCAAAAATTTCCCTCACAAAGGCCCAGTTGCACAAAAGCCGGTTAAATTTTAATCCTGATAAATTTCACGTAAACCAGAGAAGACAATTTCAAAGAGATGGATCCACAGAATTAATCAGGATTGAAAATAACCTGGCTTTTTGCAACCGGCACTAAGTACCTGATTGAATGATTACAGAAGTTCAACAGCTTAATCATAATTTTGATACAGTCCCACACACATGAACTCCCTCACTCACTTCTATCATCAACAGACGACGAAATAATTATTATCAGCTGTTTTTCCAAGGATCAATAATAATTATCTTCTTAATGTCCTTCAGCGAGTTTCCTCAGGAATGAAACCTAGTGCAGTTAATCTTTATATTATGAACCTACTATGCTCTGAATTTTGTGAGAATCGTTAGAGCCGTTTTCGAGATCCGGTGAAATACAAACATATAAACATCTAAGCATCTGAACAACCAAACATCTAAACATCTAAACATCCAAACATCTAAACATCTAAACATCTAAACATCTAAACATCTAAACATCTAAACATCTAAACATCTAAACATCTAAACATCTAAACATCTAAACATCTGAACATCTAAACATCTGAACATCTAAACATCTAAACATCCAAACATCTAAACATCTAAACATCTAAACATCTGAACATCTGAACATCTAAACATCTAATCATCTAAACATCTAAACATCTAAACATCTAAACATCCAAACATCTAAACATCTGAACTTCTGAACGTCTGAACATCTGAACATCTGAACATCTGAAGATCTAAACATCCAAACATCTAAATATCTAAACATCTGAACATCTAAATATCTAAACATCTGAACATCTGAACATCTGAACATCTGAACATCTGAACATCTGAACATCTGAACATCTGAACATCTGAACATCTGAACATCTGAACATCTGAACATATAAACATATGAACAGAAATTGCTCGTTTAATAATATAGGATATGGGGCATTCATTTATCTTCATTGTGATGCGTTCAACCAATATTGTATGCTGAATAAAAAAGATGGAGATCAAGAAATAGCCCAGTCAAATAGTCATCATAATGTAATCTAGTAAAAGTAATCTATGGTTTCCCACCAAAATTTCTGAAGGCATAACTTTTGGCAGCCTGAAAACCATGTGATTTTCGTACTTTTTCAGTTTTTTCACGATACCTCCAAAACCAACTGTTCAATCAATAATTTTATTCCATACTTTTCTGGAGATCATTAAATTCTCTATAATTTCCATACCATATAAATGTTTTTCTATCTTCAATAGGAAGCGAGTTATAGCTCGTCGAAAATTGGTAATTTTTTTCAACTTTGCGAAAGATCGCTAAATCCATGTATTTTCCTTTTCACTTCTTATAAAGACGTAAGTGGTATTTTTTGATCGTGATTAGGGTATTACCAAGATGTCAATACAATCACTAATGATAGAGTTTGAATAAAAAAAGGTATATTTTAGGGTAGTGATTTAATTTATAAGACTCATGATCTGGCGCTAACTTTTTTGGATGAATTCAGACTGAATGCTGATTGCCAAAACACATTGCCATTGTTGGGAATAAAAAGTGCACGTTATACAGTGTTATAGTGTAAAAATTATCAACTACTCACTACAGTAGATTTCATAAAAATAGCCCAGTTGAGGATGAAACAGGAGAGTGCCTTCCCAACACCAACCACCCCCCCCCCACCCAAAACACCACACCAAGCGATTTTAACAATTCATCAGGTTAAAATATAAAATATGAATGTACTATTATTCATAATCAGATGATTTGGCAACGTTGCATCAACTCTCACTGGGCTATAACCTCACTCTTAGGCATATCGTCCATCTCCAATAGGAAGTAAGTTTTATCTCATCGAAAATTGATAATTTTTCCTACTTTGAAGGAAATTTATAAATTCACATTTTATTTTTATTTTTTACTTCTTTTAAAGTCGTCTATGGTATTAATTTATCGTGATAATGGTGTGACCATGATGCTCATAAGGTCAGTGACAATCTTAAGCTGCGTACACATATTCGTGCTTCCAACCCGCACCGAGCACGCTCCTCCCTCATACCGCCCTCGTACCACCATCAAACCACAGTCGCACCGCCCACGCACCCATCATGAACGTTACGGAAGATGTTAGATCTTCTCGCGTTCTCCGGTCGAACCACTCTTGGACCCCGGTCGATCATCAATCGCTCTGCTGGAGTGACGTTCGGTTGCGGAGCAGAGCGACAGTCTGTACGCACCTTTACAGGCTCATAATGATTGAAAAATGAGATAGTTGGATCACAGATTCCAATAATAAGTTAAAAAAAAGTTTTTTCTATAAATTGCACGGAAAATTATATAAACTTCTAGAATTCAACGAAATGGTGATTGAATGTATACAAAATCTACAATAATATTATTATTATTATGCTTTTTTACCTCAATCTTACAAGTACAACCACAGCCACATACTCTTCATTTACACCATGAGTAGTTGTGACACAACATCTGCCTTTTTCGGCCGAGGAAAATTGAAGTTATGCTCTACACTCAAAACCTACCCACACCTGGAGGGCACAGTAAGCATTTTCAACAAACCCAATGCATCCCAACAAGAGGTGGTGGATGCAGGAGAAACTTTTCCGAGGACTCTGTACAGTGGTGCAAGACTTAATCCTCAACCAACTCTTTGCCAAGTCTGCTTCTGGGAGTAAACTTAGCCTACCAAGACTCCCACCAACTGAGGATGTTGTACGTCATCACTTCTGCCGCTGCTATCACTTAATCCAATCTTGACAGCAAGTCAAAACATGACCAACGGATTGTGGGTGGTCTGTGAGTGGTGATGGCAGTGCTCTTCAGCCTACATTTATGGCACAGCAGCCTGCACCAGAGTCTCTTCTGTACATTGTGTCCTGCGAATGTGAGACTGGATGCATTGAGACATGTACATGCATCAAAGCAGGACTGAAATGTTCACCCATCTGCAGAAATTGCAATGGGGTAAAATGCGAAAATATACTGGAGGCAACCCTTGAGAATGAAGATGACCTGTCCCCGGACTCTGGCAACCCTGAAAATGATGATGACAAAGAGGCCGGAAAAGCACCGAGTTCCAGGAGAAAAACAAAGCACAACCTGGCCCATCCAAACGTCCACGGAGGCAAGAATAATAGGGCATGACTTCCAGCAACTACTAGAGTAGCTTTTATAGTCCCTACTTGATTGGGGACTATGTACCTGAGAGTGAGTTTATAGTCCAGTGAGAGTTGATGCAACGTTGCCAAATCATCTGATTATGAATAAAAGTACATTCATATTTTATATTTTAACCTGATGAATTGTTAAAATCGCTTGGTGTGGTGTTGTGGGTTGTGGGGGGGGGGGGTGTTGGGTTTCATCCTCAACTGGGCTATTTTTATGAAATCTACTCTCGTAAGTACTTGATAATTTTCACACTATAACACTGTATAACGTGCACTTTTTATTCCCAACATTGGCAATGTGTTTTAGCAATCAGCATTCAGTCTGAATTCATCCAAAAAAGTTAGCGCCAGATCATGAGTCTTATAAATTAAATCACTACCCTAGAATATACCTTTTTTTATTCAAACTCTCTCATTAGTGATTGTATTGACATCTCAGTAATACGCTAATTACGATCAAAAAATACCACATACGACTTTATAAAAAGTAAAAAGGAAAAATCATGGATTTAGCGATTTTTCGCAAAGTTGAAAAAATTACTAATTTTCGACGAGCTATAACTCGCTTCCTATTGGAGAGGGGAAAACATCTATGGTATGAAAATTGTAGAGAATTCAATGATCTTCAGAAAAGTATGAAATAAAATTATTGATTGAACAGTTGGTTTTGGAGATATCGTGAAAAAACTGAAAATCTCGTGGTTTTCAGGCTGCCAAAAGTTATGCCTTCAGAAATTTTGGTGGGAAACCATAGATTACTCTTACTAATACCCAAATGGACCGATTAAAACAATAAAATCAATTACCTAAATTTCTGTTTGGTCCGATGTACTATTTGATTGGGCTAAAACCGGTCTTTCTACTTTCAATAAAATCTATGGTATTTGACAAATCCATTCCCCCAGTTGCACAACAGTCGGTTAACTTCTAATCACGATTGAATGCTATATTTTAATTTTGATCAGAGCTAACCGATGGGCTTTGGTTGCACAAAACAGAAATTTCGAGTGGAAATGCCAATTAAACTAATCGGCGTGAAAATTCTTCAAATAAAAAAATATTATTAGTTGAGACCATTTCAACTGCGATTAGCATTCATAATTGGATTTTGATTTATAATTTAATTATATTTTACTTCCCTCGCCCTATTCCCATGGGTAAGGAAAGTATCACTTTTCGAAAAAAAATTTAGGTTCCCCAATTTATAAATGTCTATACGTTTCAAGGTCCCCTGAGTTGAAAAAAGTGGTTTTTGGGTATTGGTCTGTATGTATGTGTGTGTGTGTGCGTGTGCGTGTGTGTGTGTGTGTGTGTGTGTGTGTGTGGTGTGTGTGTGTGTGTGTGTGTGTGTGGTGTGTGTGTGTGTGTGTGTGTGTGTGGTGTGTGTGTGTGTGTGTGTTGTGTGTGTGTGGTGGTGTGTGTGTGTGTGTGTGTGTGTGGTGTGTGTGTGTGTGTGTGCGTGTGTGCGTAAGTGCGTGTGTGCGTGTGTGCGTGCGTGTGTGCGTGTGTGCGTGCGTGCGTGTGTGTGAGTGTGTGTGTGTGTGTGTGTGTGTGTGTGTGTGTGTGTGTGTGTGTTGTGTGTGTGTGTGTGGTGTGGTGTGTGTGTGTGTGTGTGTGTGTGTTGTGTGTGTGTGTGTGTGTGTGTTGCCACTTTGATCACATGCGCCAATGTATTCACGACCACTACACGGCTGTCGTATATAGTCGAGGCTAGAGACGGCTGCTACACGACGTCCGTAGGATAAAAATCGTTGATTGACGTGTTTGTCATCACCCATTCATTCCATTGCGCTACTATAGAGAACTGAACTTTTGATTCTCTATCGAACGACAAAAATCGATTTGTTTGAAAAGCTGATTTTGTTTGAACGTCCAGCTTTCCATCGGCTTCACTACCACATAGCAAAAAGATGGCAAACAGCTGATGCGAATCATTAAAAATGCACGATCACGATCAAAATCGTTATAAAATCGATGTGTCTGTAATCTACTTCAAGTTTTGGTCGTACGATAAAAATTCGAACGACCAAAATCGATGTGTGTGTAGCTAGCCGTAGTGCTGACTTAAGAATTGATGATTTTGTTGTGAAGGTGATTGTGGTTTATAGATCACCAATTAATCAAAATATTGATGATTTTCTTAATAGACTGAGTAATGAAATCAGTAAAATTCCTGATGGAATAAATGTATGTGTGGCGGGAGACATGAATATAAATACACATTGAACTAGTGTTCCTGTTCAAGATTATCTGCATATTTTCAATAGTAATGGCTATAAGTCTTACATAACTGGTGATACCAGAGTAACAACCACAACAAATTCTTGCATTGAACATATTTTTTATAAAAATTCAAGCAACCATTCCATGTCCATGAAAGGAGCTGTATTTAGGACAACCATAACTGACCACTACGCGGTTGTACTGAACTTGGTGAAGGTTCCTATCAATAAGGATAATAGAAAGTATTGATAAACACATTAACTAGAACCAACTATCATGCACTATTAGAACGCATAAGGAATGAAGATTGGGAAGAAATCTATACCGTGAATGGAGGCATTGACACTATTATGGATAAATTTGTCTATCGTTTGACCAGTCTCATCAATCAATGCAAGAAGGTGAAAGAGATACCTAACAGACTTCGTCCCCTGAAGCCCTGGATATCTGAAGGCATCATAAGATCAATAATCACGCGGGACAAAATGCATTCTAGACTCAGATCAGATCCTAATAGCAATATCTCAAAGAATGAATATAAGGCTCATCGTAATGGCTTGAATAAGATCATAAATCATGCATGTAAATTGTAATAACAACAGCATGAAGTTGTGGAAGTGCATAAACGAAGGTATAGGTGAGGACAGTAACAAGGACAAGAGTACTGAACTTGATGCTCACTCACTCAACAATTATTTCACAAATGTGGGTGAATTACAAGCTCAAACTATCAATATCCCTGATCATACTGGTGATCGATTTCCTGCAATACAGATCGATAACACTTTTTTCATGAGACCAACTTGCCCAGTTGAAAATGAGGCAACTATTAAAAATCTATAGAACAACTACAGTCGTGGTATTGATAGTCTAGGTAATATTTCGCTGAAGAAAATAGCCAATTTAATATGTCAACTGCTCGCTTTCATTTATACTTTTCTTGCCCTATTAGCATATGCAAGAAAAGTATTACTTTCCGAAAAAAATAAGGTACCCCAATTTCCAAATTTCTACACGTTTCAAGATCCCCAGAGTCCAAAAAAGTGGTTTTGGGGTATTGGTCTGTATGTGTGTGTGTGTGTGTGTGTGTGTGTGTGTGTGTGTGTGTGGTGTGTGTGTGTGTGTTGTGTGTGTGTGTGTACACGATATCTCATCTCTCAATCAACGGAATGACTTGAAATTTGGAACTCAAGGTCCTTACACTATAAGGATCCGGCACGAACAATTTCGATCAAATGCAATTCAAGATGGCGGCTAAAATGGCGAAAATGTTGTCAAAAACAGGGTTTTTCGCGATTTTCTCGAGAATGGCTTTATTGATTTCGATCAAATTCATACCTAAAATAGTCATTGATAAGCTATATCAACTGTCACAAGTCCCATATCTGTAAAAAGTCCAGGAGCTCCGACCCATCTTTGCAAAGTTTGATTTTAGATTAACAATTATCAGGTCTCAGATATTATTTAAACGAAAAATTTCAAGTGGAAAAGATAGAGCATGGAAATCTCTTCAATTAATGTCCAGTAACATTTTCACCTAAAATTGAAAATAAGCTCGAATTTTGAGAAAATGTGATTATTCAAATTGCAAACTGTTGGCAATTGTTGATTCTATCAAATGAAAAGATAGCAGACTTCGTGTGTCTGCAGTGCTAGCTATTGTCTTGTCATCAGCTGGCTCAGATCTAGTAAACTTGTGATGCGCGGGAACACTAGCGTCAGGTGATCAATTTTCATAACAGCAAGGAAAGTTGTGTGAGTGCGCCACACCAGATTTTTTGTTATTCCAGAGAAGAAGACGCTTTGTTCATCTTGTTTAGCACCGACTGTTTGACATCAATGAGAATTTGATTGCAATCAGGTGTTGGAACTCGCGGTGAGATTTGAACAAGGAATAAGTCACTTCAAACAATTCTTGTTGATTGGTGATTGTTGAAGAGCAGTGTTTACTAAGAAGAGTACAGTTCATACAAGGCTGTTTTTTCAACGCAATTTCAAAAGATCATGGCTGGCTAGAGATTCTAATCTACACAGCATGATATTATTGAAAATTTTCAGGTGATGACCAAAAATGAGAAGAAGGGAGGAAGAGAAAAAGGAAGAATACAGTGGGTTGTGATGAGGTGATTAAAATACTGGTGTGATCTTTGATGTATGGAAAACTGCCTTTCTGTAAATTGTTTCACAGCTGGTAAATTTCATTAAACACATGATTGTAATTTTTCAACTAATAACACAGTATAGTCACTTGTAATACAAATCCTGTGAGCTCTATAGATTAGGCCACGTTATAACGGCATTACTCGATTAATATTGCTATTGCTATCATTGTCAATCATACGACAAAATAGATAGCTCTGTCCTTTCCTGATTAAATGAAACAAAACTTTTCTGGAAATATCGATTTCTGGGATAATTCAATGTACCAAAGATTACCAAAAAACCTTTAGTTATGTTATTTTTCCGATGACGCCTCCGCCATGGAACACGGTCGTACAGCAATCAACTGGATGTGATTTCGAAGCCTTAGAATGTATTCACAACACTGTGCCAATAATATCAGGGTTCGTTCCCTGTAAAGACATTCACAGAGTGGAAAAGTAAAATTTTGTCCCAAAAATTCAGATTTTGAGAGTTACATTTATAGTTAGAGTTAATTTACATTACTATGGGCTGGTTTCCGAGCTCGGGATCCAAAGTCCTAGACTTTAAACAGCTGGAGTCAGGAAATTGGGTTTCCAAAATGGGGCGTAGTCGCAGCTTTTATAACAGTAGTCGTAGTTTTTATTTTCTCATTTCTATAATTGGAAACGTTTTTCCTTGACGAAATTAGACATTCCTAAATAATTCAAAATAACTGAAACTTGACACTATTTTCTCTTTATTTTGTTTTCAATTTTCTAGTTTTTCGAAATCCAATTCAAACGTGACTATGAAAATGACTGCGACTACACCCGTTTTGGAAAGCCAATTTTCTGACTCCAGCTGTTTAAAGTCTAGGACTTGGCTAAATCCCGAGCTCGGAAACCGGCCTTATAAGTTTTTGAAATAAGATGAATCTTTTGAATATTGTACTATGATTATTTTTGAGTCCACAGATGGTTGAATTGATCCTCAACATTAATAGAATCACAGACAATTTCATTAAAATCGACATATTTTAGCCGTCATCTCGTTTTTTCAGGAGGACAATTATTTTTGATTCTGTCATCATGAATATTTTCTCTCTACGCATCATTTCGAAGAGATTGATACCATTCCCAAGTCTGTACCTTCAAGCACTCATGAGCTAAACGGTTTTCTAATTGTTAGGTTCAGCAAATGGTGGCGAAAGCGTGTTTCCACTGCAAACAGTATTTTTCACTCTTTTTCCAATGATGCCTCAGCCGTAAAATATGGACTTACAGCCTTCAATCAGATGTCATATCGAAGCTTTGGAAATATTCCACAACAATGTGCCAATAATACTAGTGTATATCTACTGCGAATGGAAATACGGAGTGGAAAGTGAGATATTGTCCCCGAAAAATGTATGTTTCCAGTTTTTGGAGTTGAATTAATCACGAAAAAAGTAGTCCAAATGAGATGATTCTATCGAATATTATCGACCAAACATAGTGAGGTCTATCTATGTCTTAACTCGGATTTTCTTTTGTCTGTCTGTATGTAACGAGACTACGGCCAAACGCATTGATAGAATTCAATGAAATTTGGCAGGAATATTCCTTTTTCAACTGTGCGTCGATGTATACGCAATGTTTTTGAAATTTTGCATTTTAAGGATAATATGAGAAGAGAAGGAATTCCTCCAAGATATTACTATATAATAAGAAGGATATCTATGTCTGCAATCTACTCTAAATATAGGATTAATTAGACTATGGAGTTATTCATAATAATCAATCAGCTGTTAAGTGGATTACACAGATGTTCTGAAGAAGCCGTGTCTATTTCTATAAGGTCTATAGTTTCAATCAAAGACCTTGAAGAGTTATGCATCTCTTAGGTCTTTGATTTCAATATTTTGTTTGTTTTAGTCATGGTATTATTATGCGTGCCCATCAGTTTCAATATTCTCACATTTGAAAAAACCAATTTGATACATGATTGGAAATAATCAAATTCACTAAATAATGCTGAAGAAATTATAATAGGCTAGTTTTGATTGTAAAAAATAATTTTCATCAGATGGAAAGATTATCACGGAACTTGATGAATTATATAATATAGAATACAAATTCAAACGTGAACTGAGTTTGTTAACATTTCAATCAGGTGACATCAGATACTTGTGGATGAGAATACTGCGTGAGGTCTACTGTCACAGAACTTACTAGTAAATTGCCCAATTCTAAACACTTTGATTGTGAAGTCGATCCGATATCTCTCACAATACCTGGAGAGAAAGTGATATGAAAATGTCTGTCAGTAATCACCGCCATCTCGAATTTTTTAATGATGTCGAACATTTTCGTTGTTTCCATCAACAATATTCTTATTCGGGGTGTTGTAACGAAAATATTGAGGCTATTTACAAGTGTCTATCTTGCATGTATTTTAACATACTACGGTATTTTTCTCTATCTGGAATCGATAGAGCAGGTGTGGAAATAGCTGCTAGATATTTGTATTCCTTAACCAGCATCAGTCTTTTCTCTCAATGATACCACCTCTCATCCCTCCACAGTCTTCCTCCTCTCCTATTGGTCCACAAGTGCTGATCTACATGACGAATCGGGAATGTGCAACTTGCGCCCAGCGGTCAGAATGTGTTTGGGTACTGACAGATTGAACGTAACAAAGTGAACGTCCGTGACGTCATCACCAGTGATGCCATTTCGCTCTGACTAGCAGCCGACATTACGTTCCCCGACTGAAGGAGTGAAATTCAAATTCACTACAGTATCCTAAGGAAACTTCATGCAAAACAGTACTGTATTATGAAAACATATTAGCCAAGTTAATGGGATACATATTTTTATCCTATAATTTTATTCGAATTGATATTGATAGATAGGGCTAGAACCATGATTGTACGAACAATCATTCATTGAGATACAGTCATCTTGAATGAATAATCTCTGTCAAATTGGTTCTAGCAAACATCGTCTCAATCATTCATTCTGAAGTTTTGACTTTTCATTTCTGAATTTTGTTTTAATGACAAAGGCAATGTTGGTGGTAGATGAAGATATATTATTTGAATACTTAAAACCTTCAAACACTAATAACTATGAACCTCCGTCACTCAGCGTAGCAAACATATCAACACTGTTCATTTCTCACTTATGGTGACAGCCTGAAAGAATCAATATGTGCTAATTATGAAAAGTTGATGAGGTGATGTGGTTTTGACAAACCGGGGGATTCCCGGTCGTCATCCTTTTCAACATACTGTCAGAGCTGGAAATTCGATGATTTCAAATGCGTCTCAAGTCGAGATAAATCAAAGGAACACTTCTGGAGTCGAATGGAAGGATTGGTCGTTATGAAGTAGATGGTTGTCGGAAAGTTTATATACCGTTATCACTTCCAGAGAGAGAGAGAGAGAGAGAGAGAGAGAGAGAGAGTGAGAGAGAGACAGAAAAATAATGAGACTGGCAGTGATGACGTAACGACGTAAACAATGTACGTGTGTATCGCAGCCATGTATCACTCCAATTTGACCGCTGGGCGCTAGTTGTGAATGTCCGACGAATCAGGTGACTATCCTCATGACAGTAGAGCGCCTCAGTTTTGTTGAGTCATCTCCATCTAAATAACAACATTTTCATTGCTCCAGGATAGAGTCGACAAGGGTTGAGAAAAGTGAAGAGTTGGCTGATTAGGTGCTAACTGGATTACATGTTGATAGAAGCGGTAGTAGGTCACTGACAATGTCGGGGAGCCCAGAAGCCATTCTGACCCTGTAAGTGCAACTTCGAACTTTGCCTGTCTGACTGAGAGCTTTCGATTAGGGCAGTTAAGCCCTCCAAAGTTAAGATGCTAAGTCAATCAAGTGCCAGGACTTGGGGAGGGACTGTGGAGACTTAAATTAGATGACTTAGAAGAAGGGTGGATGAGAGAGGTGAATGATACGATGGAGAATATAGAATACTGCCGGCTCAACCCCCTGGCCCCCCGGCTGAATCATCCAGATATACAGAGTGAGTCATAACTAAGAGAACCCTTTAATAAATTGGAGACTGTTGTAGATATTGTAATGTAACTTCCAGGGTAAGTTATCGTTAAAATACTCTACCTTTTGACGTACAACTGATTTTCAACCCCTCAGAACGGAGTGGCTTAGGGATTGTAACTCGATTATTTTAAATGTAAACACCTATTGTATGATACATCGTTTCAAATGCCTATTCAAAGCAATACAGATGGTATCGAAAAAAATGTTCCATGATACTTCTATCCAAAATGGATGCTGATTGAAGTTTTAGTTTTTGAAGAAATAATTGATAAAGTTCAACCAGCCGCCATTTTGGATAATAGTATTATAAAACATTTTTATATTGATTTCATCTTTCTCGTTTTGAAATGCCTGTGAAACGATGTATCACACAATGGGTGTTTACTTTCAAAATATTTAAGTTACAACCCCTCATTTCTTAAAAAACTAAAATTCCAATCAGCCGCCATTTTGGATACAAGTATCATAGAACATTTTTATTGATGTGATATTTCTTTCTCGGAGTGTGTACATTTGAAATATTCAAGTAACAACCCCTAAGTCACCCACTTTTGAGGGGTTAAAATTCAGTTGTACATCAAAAGGTAGAGTTTCGACCAATAACTTATCCCAAAAGTTACAGTATTATATCTACAACAGTCTCCAATTTATTGAAGGGTTCCAATACATATGACTCACTCTGTATATTTAAGCATATGCACTCAGAGATCAATACAAAAATGAAAAACATCCAAAGAGTCAATAACTTCATTGCCCTATGTAGGCGGGAGGCATTGCTGTGTCAGGCCTGCAAAAACTGAGCTTCAAATTGAGAATTCAAAATCCACTCATAATGTAATGCACAGTAACACTTTCATTTTGAAGTTGGAATACATTCATAATCTTGCCTTTGAAATCTCTTTAGAAAAATTCTTAATAAAATGTCCTTAAAAAAAACTTTTTGTTCTTAAACCTTTAGAATTATTTGATTAACACATAAAAAACATGAAATTTGTCCAAAAAATAAATTAAATTTTGTTATAATACTGGAAATTGAAAAATTCTCAACTCTGTTGCTTTTTTTAAGATTTCGTCTTATGAATACTTATGAATATGAATAAGCTAAGGCAATATCAAAAAGCATCCAGAGATGAGAACAGGAGACTCGATTCGCTCGCTTGCATTCTTTATTCAAGCTTGCTTCTTCCCGTCAAATGGGCAAACACAAATTTTTATCCATATCGGCCGTGTTTTTGTCGTAATTTTGAAGTCCGCTCAAGACAAAATTTTCAGACCCTAGCTAAACTTCTCTACCAGCTTGAAACATTTTTCCCCCAATTGGTTCTTGAAAAATGTGAAGAAACGCTAAGAAAACGCTAATGAACCGCTGTTTTTGGGGGGAACTTTGGCTTTTTTTCAAACCCTTCCAATAGATCGTTTTTACACCTCAGCAGAGCCTGTGTACCAGTTTTGAACATTTTTCATCAAATGGTTCTTGGAAAAGCTAAGAAAACGTCTGTACGCTCCTCAATATATAAAATATTATGACCTGGCCCCTGTTTCATAAAAACTTAGAAGTCCTGTGATACAGGAACAGCTGATTTTATCGGCTATATTGAGCATGTAATTGGAATGGTGATTCTCCTATATTACAGAACTTGTGACTTTTATGAAACAGTCCCCTGGACCCCCGACTGGATCGTCCAAAAATAAGATCAGTTGGCTCGCTTCGCTCGCCTGCATTTTTCATTTGAGAATGCTTAATTCCATCGGAAAGTCAAAGTACTGAAAAAACGCAGAAAAGCTGAGAAAAACGTTGGAAAAACGCTGATTTTGGGGGTATCTCTGATGGAATTTCAAAGTCACCTCATCACAAAATTTTTTGACCCTAGCTAAACCTCTGTAACAAATTTTAACATTTTCTGTCTATTACTTGATGAAAGAACTGAGAAAACGCAAAAAACCGCTAATTTTGAGCGTATCTTTCACGTTATTTCAAATTCCTTATAACACAACATTATTACACCCTAGCTGAGCTTCTGTACTTCATTCGAACATTTCCTGTTCATTTGTTCTCGATTAAGCTGAGAAAACTCTAAAAAAACACTGGAAACGCAGATTTTGAGCGTATCTTTGACTTTATTGCTAATTCCTTCTAACACAACATTATTACACCCTAGCTGAGCTTCTGTACTAAATTTGAACATTTTATGTTCATTTATTCTCGATGAAGCTGAGAAAACGCTAAGAAACGTTGGAAAAACGCAGATTTTGGGCGTATCTTTGGAATTTTTTCCAAATCCGTTCTTAGTGCGCCTCTAAAAGGCCAACTGAACATACCTGCCAAATTTGAACGTTTTTGGTCCGATAGATTTTAGTTCTGCAAGTGAGTCAGTCAGTTAGTCAGTGAGTGAGTGAGTGACATTCCGCTTTTATATGTATAGATTCGGTCAATTGAGTTGAGGATATAAAGAGATGAATTCAATGTCAAACGTGTGCAGGTAGAGAGAGATGAAGAAGCCAGAATATCACAAGATGTGGGGAGATAAGTTTGTGACAAGCCTTGAGGCTGAACGGTGCTCATAATACAGAACATCAAACT
The DNA here is from genome assembly GCF_014356525.2 of Nilaparvata lugens. Classification (NCBI taxonomy): domain Eukaryota; kingdom Metazoa; phylum Arthropoda; class Insecta; order Hemiptera; family Delphacidae; genus Nilaparvata; species Nilaparvata lugens. The sequence continues at coordinate 4,149,873 of NC_052512.1, read as the reverse complement.
GAAACTTAGTTGGGCTTTGACTTGCCTTGGTGGAGACGACTACTACTAACTGTGAGTACCCTTCAACACACAAAGACTTTCAACAAGTTAGCGTCTTTGAATCATCCCTCAGGTGACTCGTCGTTACCAGGTTAGCTTAGTATAAGGGGTCGCCGGAGTTCCGTCAGCCCAGAAAGCCGCCACTTACCAAAAATGGTCAGTTTTTACGGACGCTACCAAAGTGGAACAGTGAAAGACAAACTGGGTCTATTCCTATTTTACATCTATCATTTTTTTGGCAGCACTGAACCTGTATTCCTCTTAGTTTGAGTAGGCTGGAAAGTAAATGGGCCTATCAAAAGTGTTCATTATAGGAGTTACTATCAGTTCCAGTGATACTCTTATAATGGCGAATTCCGTCATATTCAGAGAATCAATACATTTATAAAAACATAATGTTGATATCATTTTTTCTCAAATCTACTTCTTGTATCTAACTGTATTGGAAACAAAACTAAGATATTTATGGGCTCAGATCTGAGAAGGTGGTCAATTTGGGTTATCTATTTTATAGGTTAGTAATTCTGATATCATTAATGATCATCATCCTGGCTCTACTAAATAGAAAAATTCTATTGACCGAACCGTTGACTGCTTGACCAGTTATTCGAAATTGATAGTTGAATAGGGTCGCCGGAGTTCCGTCTGCCCTGAAAGCCGCCGCGTTTACTCTTAGTAAACGCTTAGTTTACTTTTTTACTCTTAGTTTTATAAACTCGCGTTTACTTTTCCGCGAGTAAACCAAGCTTGTCGTGTGCGTGAAGCGACTTTTTTTGTCGTCGTCCCAGTTAACCAAGAATACGTTACAATTAAGACTTGAATCAACAGTTTGATCAACGATTTCAAAGTTTTAAAAGCATATCGAATATGGTACAGCTAGAATATGGTGAGCTAGAATAGCATTTATAAATCTTCTAGTGAGCTACCAAGGAATATTGTAATGAAGGAAGTATCTTTTATTGACTATAAAGATACATTTCTAGTGTTGAAATCTACTTATCACATAGCAAATAGTATCACAAAAGTTGAATGTACATTTCAATGAGAGCAGTGAAACTCTTCTCGGCCATCAAGTATTTTCTTGATGTTTGGAGTGTACGTTGTAGCCGCCATTCTGATGCAGCTGTCCAAATGTTTATCAGTCAGTCTGTTCCAATAACAATTTTCTATGAATTTCATATTTGAAAAAGATGCTTCACACAAGTACGTACAGCTGAGCATAGCTTTCAACCTCAATGCAACTTGAATGATAATTGGATATTTTTCTTTGGGGATTTGAGGCCAAATATTTCTAATTGTTGAACGTGATCTGAGAGACAAGATCATTTCAAAAATCCACAAATTCCATTTCAACTGAAGCCTGATCTCCACCAAAATGTTATACAACAGAAGCTGCAAAATCTTCTGCATCGATCTCTACAAGAGGAGAATCGACGAATTGTAGGCTACCATATTCGATATGCTTTCAACATCTTGAAATCGTTGATCAAACTGTTGTCTCAAGTCTGAATTGCAAAGGTGCGTACAGACTTTCGCTCTGCTCTTCAATCGAACGTTACTAGAGCAGATCGATTGATGATCGAAGGGGGAGTAAGAGTGGAACGCGAGAAGAGCGTGCAACAGAGGTCGTCGCGCTTGGCAAGCTCCTAAGTTGCGGAGCGAGTGCGGAGCGTGTTGGAAGCGCGTATATCTGTACGCACCTTAACGAATTCTTGGTTATTGCTGAGGTGTTGTGGAGGATTTTTTTCGTCATTGATTTTCTTCAGACTGGAGAAGTGTTTATATTCAAACTGGACTACATTCTTCTCCCACATATCGAGCACCTTGGAAAACGATTTTACAGTTGAAATCATTTCACCGATGTCCTTATCTTCCCCTTGAAGCTGCATATTTAAATCATTCAACTTCTCTGTTATATCTGTGAGAAATGCAAAATTGTGTAGTCATGTTTCTCAATGCAGGGTTGACAACCCAACCATTTCTGTGAGCTACCAAAAACTACCCCACGAGCTACCGGTAGCTCGCGATCGTCTGTTTAGCGACCACTTCAGACAGGCAATCATCTTATGGAATAAAGGTTGAAGATTTATATCATGGTACAAGTTATTATCATTCATGAATTTTGCACATAGCTTTGTTAGTAATATTATATTGCAGTTCTTTGAGAGAATTTATTTTTCTTTCTTATATTACATATTTTTATTTCATAAGAATGACTATTCTTGAATAGAATTCGATACTTTCTCAGATAGAATTGAGAGAATTATAATGTGAGTGGAAGTAATCAAATTGCTGAATTTTTAAAGAAGAAATGAGTGGAGCATAATAATACTTATAATTCGATTGAATGTGAGGAGATGTGTTATTTATTCATAATTGGAAAAATACTATTCCTCCACCTACTGTCTGAAGTACTTACTTTACTCCCTGGAACATAATATTAAAGTATCACCTTTTCGCTCTCGGTACTAAAAAACAGAAAAACTCCCTAGGGAGGAAAAGTAACTTCATTTAAATAACATGGAAAGCATCTCTATTTTAATAACTTACAATATGGAATATGTTAGAAGGTCTAAGCTCAGATGAGGAAGCATAATAGAGGTTTCTGTCATTGAGTCAACTGAATTCAATACCTCAACCAGACATTTGATCAATATATGAAATTTATGTTTGTATGCTAAAATTATTACAAACTCCATATCACTATACTAAAAAAATGTATATATTTTCTATTTCATGTTATTAAAGATACCAGCCAACGAATATTCCTCATTGACTAATCAAATTGGAAACGAGAACTTCATCATAGTTGTAGCTGTGGCGGCCATTGTTGTTACAACTTTTGCCGACAGATAGCGCACGGCGCTGTCGGCGAAGAACTGTGATTACAAGCCAGCCCAGCTGTTTACTTTTTAGATTATGCTGTAACACATTGTTTGGTCACGTACGTTTCTAAAAAATATCTTATTTCATTAGTTTTTATGAAAATATAGGTGGAGGAAAATGTTGTGTGTATATCACGAGTGAAGAATGTTTTTCTCCCTCAGGAAAATAGTTGCCCTCGGCTTCGCCTCTGGCTTTAAACTTTTCCCTCAGGGAGAAAAAACAGTACTTTTCACTCTAGATATACAAATAACTATTGTGTTGTCAATACAACAATTTTTGTTCAGAATAAATTTGAATTACACAAGTGATTTTGAACAAATTATAGTGGTATTGACAACATCATACAACATCAGTTGACGTTTCAATATCAATATTTTCGTTCAAAATCAATTACAGAATTGAATTCAAATTACACAAGTGATTTTGAACAAATATAGTGTGGTATTGACAACATCAACGACTTATTCTCTCTTTCATAATGAAACTTGAATCTCAATCGACTCTGATCCTAACCAGACTGTTCAGATACGATGACGATTAATATCTATAATGCCTTCTTCATCAATGGTATCAGAGACAGGGTGGTGTTCTGTCAGGCAGCTATAAATTGATAAATGGGCATTCAGCAAATCCCCGACTCCAATCCACGTCGACCATCTCCCTTAATACATTGAAACACCCCATTTGACCGACACTGAATGGAGGATTAGAAATTGGTTAGGGGGTGTTCAAACCTCGATCCTAGATCGTGAGAGAGGGAGAGAGAGAGAGTGTGAATGAGAAAGTTATCATAGTGGTCATCATTGATTACTCTCCTTCTCTCTCACACTATCTTCTTCCTTATATCTTTCTCACTCACTCTCAATCTCTATCTGCCACCACCTCTCACTCATTCATTGTCAGTCAATCACTAACTCTCTCTCACTTAATCTCTCTCTCTATCTGTTCTTCCTAATCTCTCTCTTACTCACTCCCAATCACTGTCTTTCTATCATCCCTCTCACTCGCTCTCTCTCTTTCTCTCTCTCATCACTCTCTCTCACTCTCTCTCATCTCTCTCTCACTCTCTCTCATCTCTCTCTCACTCTCTCTCCCTCTTACCGGTCATGTGTTAATGGGGAGCATATTTTAAATCCTTCTTAGAGAATCGACAATTATTTGTTGAAACGCCGCAGATTCATGAAGTTACATCACATTATTATATTATCGTTATTCTAATTGCATTCTATATTTATTCTCATTGATTAATTGTTTATACTTTTCAAAAATCGTTGAATAATTAGCATTACCGTCATTCAATGTAAATTAGTGTATAAGCCAGTAAATATTGTAACTTACATAAATAAGGAAATCTAATCTAATCTAATCTAATCCTCTCTCTCGAAGCACATCAGGCATCGATGAATTTGGCCGTCAATGATTCAGATCAATCCTATCCATTTTGTAGAGAGTTAGTGGGGAGGATATCTTGAATATTCTTTCCGAAGAATGGACATTGATATGTCCAAAGCTCCGCCAATTTATGTCAATGCAAAACAGTATTATTTATAATTATTCCAAATTGCTTTTTTCTACAACTGCACGTAAAAGAAGAATTTTCATACTCAATTCTCCTCGTAAAACAGCTCATTTCTGAGGAGAATCTATTTTTTCGCTTGCTAACCATCGGCGCATCCGCAGTAGATTTTCTTTACGCTCGGTAATCATTCGCGCATGTGCAGAAGAGTTTCTTTATGCTCGCTAATCAGCTCGCCAAAAGGTTAGATCTTAACCTAGAAAGTCGGTTATTGTAGCTCCGCCGATATAAGTAATTTAACAGGTTTTGGCAGTTGTAGAAAAAAAATTTGTATGAAATTCGCGCGTAATGCTTCATTATCTAAAGCAGGGATCGAATCTGAGGCCATTGCTTTTTATAATAATGACAAATGATATTAGAGTGACTGTGGATAGTAGGATAGTGAGCTATGCTGATGACACATCATTACTTCCATGCGATGCAAATCTGGATATGTTAAGGGAAAGGATGGCTGATGCTCAAAACTAAGTCACTTATTTTTAATTTGAAAAATATAAAAGATGAAATCACTTCAGCTAAGCTACTTGGTATTATTCTAGATACAAAATTAACATGGACATGCCACATTGACTGGTTATATGGTCGGCTCAGTAGAGTGGTTTTTTCTTATAAGACGACTGAGAACTCTTGTTCCTCAGCAATATTTGAGAACGTCCTACTTCGGGTTTTTCCAGAGTTTAATTCAATATGGGCTTATCCTATGGGGTGGAGCAGCCAATACTAGTAGGGTGCTGCTCCTTCAGAAAAAAGTAGTAAGGCTTATGGACAATGCTGACTACCTCGCTCATTGTCGTCCAATATTTGTCTCGTTGGAGGTTATGACTGTGTTCAGCCTGTACTTCATGCAACTCCTGGTCAGGGTCTAGGACGAGTTGGATGTTCTTCAATGTAGGTATGAGATACACGGGCATTTCACCAGACAAGCATTTAATCTGAATGTTCCTTTTGTCAGGCTAAAAAAACTTCAAGGACATTATAGAATATTATCAATCAAGGCATTCAATAAGCTGCCTGTTAGTGTGAGAAATATGAATCAAGCCCGTTTTAAAACTCAAGTTGAAAAGCTGCTAACAGAGAACCCATTTTATAATGTAGAGGAATTTTTCAATTCGCCCGTCGATGTAGTGAATATTTAATTTGTGTGATGATAATATATATTTATGAAATGGCTCAGTAGTTTTATGGGATTTTATTCTTGACGACACCTAATGTACATTAAATTGTATTTATTGGTGGTTTAACGTATTCTATTCTATTCTATTATCGCTCTTGCAAAATTATCACGCTCTGCTTTGCATCGCGTGATAAATGTTTTGCGTGAGCGATAAAGTCGCGCATTACGCTCTTAATACATAAATAGCTATTTTCGTAACATATTCAGTTGAATAATGATTTTCTCAGTTTTTCAAATTGCTTTTTTATATCATATACAGGTCAATAATTATTTTCTTAATTATATAATTTTTTTCATCGAAGATTCAGATCAACTCTATCCATTTTGTAGAGAGATACTGGGAAGGATTTATTGAATATTTTTTCCGAAGAATAGACATCGATATGTTCGAAGCTCCGTCAATTCATGTAGATCCATAACAGTATTATCTATAATTATTCCGAATTGCCTTTTTCGTATCATATACGGTTGAATGATTATTTTCTCAGTTTGTAATATGTAAATTAATCTAAAACTTTGCTGTATTGTATAAAAATAAGTATGAGTTTATAATCCAGTATGCAGAGTGAGTCATATATATGTATAGGAATTTAATTTGTTGATTTCCTATGTTGAAATTGATTAAATGAAACAAGATGAATGATGAAATTTTTTTCTAATGTTGGGATGACAAAATTGAACTCTGGATAAAATATTTAAATAAAAATGTTACAAGTGATAAACAAACTATGCCGGTTGAAAACATCACAGCTGGTAATCATATGATTCGCCACATATGGAGACCCTACAATAAGTTGGAGACCGTTGTAGATATAAGGGGGTCATTTCGCTGTAAATGCGCAACATATAAACATATAAACATAAAGAGAAATGCCAAACCGTTGACTCGAATCTTAGACCTCACTTCGCTCGGTCAACTAATGAACACTGTTGTGTGTGAATTCATAAAATATTATTTTATATTATCATTGTAAGAACTGTTCGCTTCAGAGTGCAGATACTGTCAAGACACATGAAACAAGATAATGCCGAAATACCATGGTAAGTAGGCTATTGTGGGAACTCAGCGCATTCAGATCTTCACGAAAGCTTAGGTTGTCTCATCTGTGTGACGTCACAATCGTCTCAGCGAATACTAATCCGGGTTGATTGATGTACAAAGGCTTCACCGGAGCAGAGTCGTCACAATGCATGTGCACAAGCACCGTTGCTATGAATGTTGCTTTACTGGAAGATGGCTTATATGATTTTGTGTAGATGCTGAGATGATGTCATTTATACAAAGCTGGCTAAGAACGTGATCTATTATATAGGTCTCATCAAAGAGTTTAGTTTAGTTCAGTTAATTTTACAGATGAAAATTACTGAGATATCGAAATTATTCAAATGCTCACGAATTAAGGCTGTGCAAAGGCTAAAAATGAACTTTCTACTCGTGATACTTTTCAGAGTTTTTCGATTTGTATACCATCAAGCTATCGAAATGAAGAGTTTTCTCGGGAAAAATTTTTTCTGATCATTACTTTTTGAGATATGAGCGCCTTAAGATTAAATTTTCGGGACAGAACATTTTAAATTCTGTAAGAGATGAATCAGTGATATTCTATTCTAATCTTCATGATATTGCTAATCTATTAAAACAAAAATTTTCTGAAATTATCAATTTTTAAGATAGTTATTAAATTTACTAAAAATAACTCTTAGTTAAGTTATTTTTGTAAATTGAAAAACTTTTTCAAAAATTTATATTTTCAGAAAATTTTTGTTTCACTAGATCAAAAATTCCATGAAGAATCCATCCTCTAAATCTCATGGATTTGTATCTTACCGAATTTGAAATGTTCTATCTCAAAAATTCAAACTTCAGGCGCTCATATCTCAAAAATTAATGATCGGAAAAAAATGTTTTCCTGAGAAAACTTTTTCATTCTGATAGTTTGATGATAAACAAATCGAAAAATTTGGAAGAATATCACGAGTAGAAAGTTTATTTTCAGCCTTTTCACAGCCTTAAGGCTATTCAACTAATATCGGGGGACCGAGTTTGCTCTGGAGTGTAAAAGCGTAGAAAATTTGTAACGAAAGATTGAATTTATAATTTATATTCATTTATTCATTTTCTCAGTCGTACAATTATTCTTATAGTTATATGAGGAGGCACAACAGGCTTATGCCCAAAACTGTCCCTTTTCAAATTTCTCCTACAGTCGAAATCATAATCTAGGTTAAGCCATTATCACTCATCAAAATAACAATTTATTTACACTTAAAAAACATCCAACATATCCAGCTGTTTTTTCAAGGATGAATTATCCTTTCAATGTCGTTCAGAGAGTTTTCCCAGGGATGAGACCTAGTGCAATCAAATTTCATATCATAAACCTACTATGTTCTAAATTTCGTGAAAATCGTTGGAGCCGTTTTCGAGACCCGGTGAAATACAAACATATAAACATCTAAACATCTTGGATGTCATCTGAACATGTTGGACATAAATAGCCGAATATAAATAAATATGAATAACCAGATATGAGAATATATACAGGAATTTCTCGCTTAGTATAATAGGATAACAATTCACGAGCAGTTCATGAACATTCTCGAACAGTTATTATGCTGTAGTGGAAGCAACTGAACCCCAACGAATACACAGCAGTTCGAAAAGAGACACAGATGATCCAGGCATGACATGATTGTCTCTGATGCAAGAAGGATGAACTGTTCGGAGACAGAGTGACAGATGAACCTGCACCTTACGAAGAACAGCTCTTCATTAAGTAGAGAAATAAGGAGGATTGGAAGGAGAAGAATAAGAAAATGAAGAAGAGGGAGAAGACACAAGAAGAAGAATGAGGAGAGGGAGAAGGAAGAGAAGAAGAAGAAGAAGAAGAAGAGAAGAAGAAGAAGAAGAAGAAGAAAAGAAGAAGAAGAAGGTGAAGAAGAAGAAGAAAAAGAAAAAGAAGATGATGGTTGAGGGGATGTGGAGGAGGAGGAGGAGTAAGAGGAGGAGGAGGAGTTGGTGAAGAAGGAGGAGGAGGAGGAGGAGGAGGAGGAGAAGTGGGAGAAGGAGAAGAAGAAGCAGAAGGAGAAGAAGAAGGAAATGAAGAAGACGTTTTGTGCCGTGTGAGTGTGTTATCATCCATCAAGCTCACTTGATCATCGCTGATCTTGGAGAATGTGTGTATTCTGAATTTCGTGAGAATCGTCAGAGCTGTTTTCGAGATCCGGTGAAATACAAACATATCAACATCTAAACATCTGAACATCTGAACATCTAAACCTTTCATCATCTAAACATTCAAACATATAATCATATCTATATATTTTATAAAAGCGAAATGGCACTGACTCACTGACTGACTGACTGACTGACTGACTCACTCACTCACTCACTCGCAGAACTGAAAATCTACCGGACCAAAAACGTTTAAATTTGGTAGGTATGTTCAGTTGTCCCTATAGAGGCGCACTAAGGACGGATTTGGAAAAATTTCCAAAGATACGCCCAAAATCCGCGTTTTTCCAGCTTTTTTTTAGCGTTTTCTCAGCTTCATCGAGAATAAATGAACAGAAAATGTTGAAGGAAGTTGTAATAACGCCAAAGATACGCCCAAAATTACTCATGAATCAAGATCATTGACAATATTATTCATTTATTAAGTGGCGGTTTCTTTGCGTTTTCTCAGTTCTTTCATCAAGTAATAGACAGAAAATGTTCAAATTTGGTACGGTGATTTAGCTAGGGTCTAAAAATTTTGTGATGCGGTGACTTTAATATTTCATCAAAGATACGCCCAAAATCAGCGTTTTTCTCAGCTCTTCTGCGTTTTCTCAGTACTTTGACTTTCTGATGGAATGAAGCATGCTCAAATGAAAAATGCATGCGAGCGAAGCGAGCCCGCTGATCTCATTTTTGGACGACCCACCCTGGCTAGACGGATATGGCGAACGAAGCGAGCCTGACGGCTGGTAAATATATAAATGTAAAAACATAAAAACAGAAATTGCTCTTTTAATAGTATAGGACATTTTCTATTCTATTCTATCTGGAGGGGGAAGTTCCTGATTTTATCCTCCTTCAAGATTCATCCTCCTTCATGGCTACTTACATCATGCTCTGGTCCAGTGAGCAGCGGGCCTTCGCAGTTGACAACTTCTTTTGTGATGGTCGAACACTTGTTGCTGCTATGCAACGTGCCTCCCGCGCTCGATTTGAAATTCCTCCTCACAGACTCGTTCCTGGCCGTGATTCGGTTCTCTCGTGGGTTAACTCATTCTGGGAATAATATGGAAGTGTCGCTTAACCCTAAAGAGACACACTGGGGTGTTTCACTCCCCAGAGATTTTTTTCCTTTCTGCAGTGTTGACAATATCAAACAGATGAGAATTTATGCCCAGTCTAAATTAGGTTTGTAGTATTGTCAACTACTCTTCACCACTTCCAGTCAGTAATAGCATTCTACAAGGTCACCAGCTCATCTTGTTCTTCGTTTGGGGTGTCTAACGTAGACACGGGTTCAGAGTGTCTTTTACGTAGGACTTGTGTAACACACAGCTGCTATGGCAATTTCTGACTCCACTGTTCTACGAACTTTCCATGAAGACCTTTAATATTTCATCCCTATGAATACGCCGTTGTTCAGGAATTGACTGAACGCGATTTTGTTGCCCGTTAAAATGCATGTGATATGCTGATCGCAAACCGGCCTGAAGACGTGGTCATTTTTTCAGTGACGAGGCTCATTTCTACATGCGTTTCCTCAATGCGATTTTTACTTTCCTTGCCCTATTACCATAGGTAGAGGAAGTATTGCTTTCCGAAAAAATTAAGGTATCCCAATTTCTAAATTTCTAAACGTTTCAAGGTTCCCTGAGTCCAAAAAAGTGTTTTTGGGTATTGGTCTGTATATGTGTGTGTGTGTGTAAATGAGTATATGTGCGTCTGTGTACACGATATCTCATCTCTCAATCAACAGAATGACTTGAAATTCGAAACTTAAGGTCTTTACAATAAAAGTATCCGACACGAAATATTTCGTTCAATGCGATTTAAGATGGCGGCTGAAATGGCGAAAATGTTGTCAAAAACAGGGTTTTTCGCGATTTTCTCGAAAACGGCTCTAACGATTTCGAACAAATCCATACCTAGAATAGTTTTTGAAAAGCTCTATCAACTGCCACAATTCCGATATCTGTAAAAATTCCAGGAGCTCCGCCCCATCTATGCAAAGTTTGATTTTAGATTCCCAATTATCAGGCTTCAGATACTACTTAAACAAAAAATTTCAAGTGGAAAACATTAAGCATGAAAATCTCTACAATTAATGATCAGTGAAATTTCCACCTTAAATTGAAAATAAGCTCGAAATTCGAAATGTGATTATTTCATTGCAAACTGTTGGCAACTGTTGATTCTATTAAATCATTCACTATGAAGAGATAGCAGACCCCGTGTGTCTCCAGCGTTATTGTCCTGTCACCAACCGGCGCAGATCTTTGAATAGTAGACTTGAGATGCGCGTGAGCACTAGCGTCAGGTGATCAATTATCATAACGGCAAAGAAAGTTGTGTGAGTGCGCCACACGAGATTTTTTATGGTGTTTTTAAGAAATCCTTAGTTCATGTTGATCGACCATGGATCGTAGCATACCTCAAGAACAACATTCTCGAAGCCATTTCCAACATACCGATTGATATACTGCAACGAGTGAATACAAGTCTCAAAAATCGACTTCATCAGTGTATCAGGGGGTCGTCATAGATGAACAGTAATAATAGACAGTAGTCAACAGTAACCAGCTTGAAATTTGGAACATAAACAACCCATACCATGGGATATCTTCTTATGCTGTCTTCCCTCTATAGTTATACCTTTTAGACGTCACGATATCAACGGAATCGTGAAATAAAACTATACGAGAATATTAATACAAGTATCAATGGTGAATATCATTGAGACATCCTGCCTGCTAGCTTAAGGGGCTTGAAAAACATGATATGGATATTTGACAGGAATTTTTCGGAAACCTAATAATTACGAATGATAGTTGATTCAACAGAAACCGATATTTTTCGACTTTTCATTATATTATATCCATTTATTGTATAGGGGTATTCACAATGTTGGAGTTAGCTGGCTAAGTCGAGCTATTCGCTATCTTCAGCTATTTGCTAAGTCTGTGTTAACTCAATGCTATAGTGGTACGTTAGAAAAAAATTTACAGACGAGATAGCAGATAGCGCACGTTTGAGTCCGCTAACTCTAGCTATCTCTTTAAAAAATGCAGCCATATGTTTATAATCTTACTTTTTCAAACCTTAGACCAGTTATAGAATAGACACGCCTCATTGTATATTCATACTGAAAGTCGATGAAGCCAACATCTACTGCCATATCACTCCATCGTGACGTCAGCATCGGATTGAAAACTTTTCTGTAGAGTTTGTTTACATTGTTTTCCATAGCAGATTGCGTCTATTTTAGTGAGAGCGCAGCGGGAGTTTACCATTTTTATAAATAATAATTTACTTTTATCTGAAATAGACACAATCTTAATTTTTCTATGCGATGATGACGTCACGATAGGGCGAAATGGTAGTAGACATTGGCTTCAGAGGCTAGACTTCCCAGCGTGTCTATTCTATAACTGGTCTAAGTTTCAAACTAACTCCAAGTTACACAAATTATCCGCTTAGATCGCTACTGCAGTTAGCTAATAGCAGATGGTTCTAGATGGGGCGTTCACAATCCACAGTTATCAAATAGCACTTTAGCGCTAAAACAACATTGTGAATACCCCTCCTGTATCTAAAATTTTATAAGTGACTATTCATCCAACTATAGAAAGAATGCTGCTATACCTCCTAGGCATAATGATAGTCTTCTATCGGAAATCGACAAAATAGAATTAAACAAGAATATTAATAGTGAATAGCATTGGGACATCCTGCCTACTAACTTAGGGGGCTTGAAAAACATGATACGGAAATTTAACAGGAATTTTGTGGAAAGCTCATGAGAATCGTTCATCCTTCAAAGCACTTAACAGAGCTCGACTTCATCTACGAGACATAAGACTGGTGGAAGAATGAGACTGTAAAGTGAGAGTTAGTTAGTGATATCAAGGGAGAGAGAGGGAGTAATCAAGAGAGGAGGAGTTGAACAGAAAGAGAAAGAATCGAGGAGGAACGGGAGGATGAAGACAGAGCGACAGTGCGAGATGATATCACGAGAGAGAGAGAGAGAGTGAGTGAGAGAAATTACGTGAGATGCAGATAGAGTGAGAAAGATTGAGTGAGAATAGGAGAGGGAATGGAAGATGAAGAGAGAGACAGTGTAAGATGATAATACGAGAGAGAGAGAGAGAAAGAATAGAATAGAATAGCTGCCTTCATTTCTACCTAGGAGGGCGGAGTTAGGGCGCAGCCGGCCCTCTCTTACACTCAGCCCTCGAGAGGTAAAGATACAGAGAGAGAGAGTGAGCAATGAAGAGAGATGCAGTTAGACAGGGAGAGAGTGAGAGAAAGAGAGAGCAAGTACGAGAGATGCAGATAGACAGAGTGAGAGTGATTGAGTGAGAATAGGAGAGGAGGTGGAAGATGAAGAAAGAGACAGTGTGAGATATAATAGGAGAGAGAGAGACAGAGAGAGAGTGATGAAGGGAGATGCAGATAGACAGAGAGAGAGCAATGAAGAGAGATGCAGATAGACAGAGAGAGAGAGAATAGAAGAGGAACTGGAAGATGAAGAGAGAGATTGTGTGAGATGATAATAAGAGAGTGAGAGAGGCTGAGAGAGAGCAATGAAGAGAGATTCAGATAGGCAGAGAGAGAGAGAATAGAAGAGGAACTGGAAGATGAAGAGAGAGACAGTGTGAGATGATAATGAGAGAGATTGATTGATTGATTGAGTACTTTATTCATGTAGATTACAATATATACTGGCTTATACACTTATATACGATAGCTTACAATACAGCAAAATTATAGATGAAAGAGATACTTATAGATAGAGAGAGAGAGGCAGAGAATGAGCAATGAAGAGAGATGCAGATAGACAGAGAGAGAATAGAAGAGGAACTGGAAGATGAAGAGAGAGACAGTGCGAGATGATAACACGAGAGAGATTGATTGATTGAGTACTTTATTTATCTAGATTACAATATATACTGGCTTATCAACTTATATACAATAGCTTACAATACAGCAAAATTATAGATGAATTTACATAATATAGACTATGAAAATAATTATTGAACTGTATATGATATGAAAAGCAATGTGTAATATAATAACTATGGATAATTATATTGTTATGCATCTACATAAATTTGCAAAGCTTTGCACATATCAATGTCCATTCTTCGGAAAGAATATTAAAAATATCCTCCCCACTAACTCTCTAACAAAACGTTAATTTAATCAATTAAACTAAGGATTATTCATTAATGGAATTTTGTGAAAGTTTTAATCAATATTAATATTTAAGAGAAAAAAAAGAAAATGATAGAGTAAAATAATTATATAGGTAGATAAGATCAAATTATTGATTACTAAAATGAAGTAGGCTGAAAGTAGATCAGGGTAATCAACTTTCAGTAATATACAGCGGTATGCAGTGGATGATTAAAATAACATGAGTTTATATAAATATATATATTAAATTGAATTTAAGAGAGAGGGAGCTAGAGAAATTACGAGAGATGCAGATAGACAGAGAGAGAGAGAGAGAAAGAGAGAATAGAAGCGGAACTGGAAGATGAAAAGAGCGACACTGCGAGATGATACCACGAGAGAGAAAGAGAGAGTAATGAAGAGATATACACTTAGACAATGAGAGAGAGGTGATTGAGGAAGAATGGAAGGGGAACGGGAAGATAAAGAGAGTGATTGAGTGAGGGAGAGGAACCCGGAAAGAACTTGGAGTCTGAGCGTCGAAATCTTGGTCCCCGGGGACTGGAACTGACACAAGTTTAATAAAGAGGAGAAATGACAGGACAATGTTGGGGTGAGTTGGTCCTGGCGGAGGGGAGGGCTGAGATTTGACAAGGGTAGGGGAACCATTCGCGACAAGAGAGGGGGTGGGAAAGGTTGAGTTGTTTTCTTAGCGCTTTATTTATGTTCCATGGTTGTAACAGTAGCAACGGTGGAAGGGTGGAAGGGTGACCCAGATTTTGAAATGACAAAAGGCTAGTCGCTCGGCTGTGTGTCTATGTATTGGAAGAGCTAACCTACAAATTTTGTAACGAAATTCCATCCTCCACCTCTCACATACTGATGCAACAGTCATGGATAACTGTGACGAAAATAGTGCGATCTGCTTTTTACAGAGCAGATGTCGAATACAAATTGTTATGATATACAGAATCTGGCATAAAAACCTTACGATTTTTGAGGGATAGTAATCAAAGCCGTGGGGTCCCATCTGACCGAATCCCAAAAGGTCGAAGAGTATACTTTCCATATAGTCGAATCTCATCTAGCCGATGAGATTCGATCATTGCGACAAACTACAACATTTTTCTATCAAATGGGATTCGACTGTATGAGAATCGGTCAGATGGGAAAATCAAATTTTCGACCTCTTGCGACAGTTGAGATTTTCGACCAAATGAGATTACTATTAAAACTTTTCGATCATTTGGGATTCGACCATTTGGGAAAGTTCAAGTTTTAGTGGCATGTCAAATGACCGATTCCCATTTGGCCGAAATTATTATTTTGTCGCAAAAGATCGAAAATTGAAGATTCCCAATGGTAGAATTGAAACTTGCACTTTCCCAAATGGTCGAATCCCAAATGATCGAAAAGTTTTGATAGTAATCTCATTTGGCCGAAAATCTCAGCTGTCGCAAAAGGTCGAAAATTGATTTTCCCATCTGACCGATTCTCAAAAAGTCGAATCCCATTGATAGAAAAATGTAGCAGTTCGTCGCAAATGGTCGAATCCTATTAGGTAGAAGAGTTTTGTTTTCCCATATGGTCGAATCTCATCTAGCCGATGAGATTCGATCATTTGCGACAAACTAAAATATTTTTCTACCAAATGGGATTCGACTGTTTGAGAATCGGTCAGATGGGAAAATCAAATTTTCGACCTTTTGCGACAGTTGATATTTTCGGCCAAATGAGATTACTATTAAAACTTTTCGATCATTTGGGATTCGACCATTTGGGAAAGTACAAGTTCAATTCTACCATTTGGGATTTCCAATTTTCGATCTTTTGCGACGAAAAATATGATTTTCCCAACTGACCGATTCCTAAATAGTCGATTCCTATTGGTAGAAAGGTTTTATAGTTTGTCGCGAATGATCAGATCGAAATCGGGTTCTACTGATTGCGCTCACAATGTGTTGAACTGCGCCCAACTGAATGTAGAAGCCCGTAGCACTGACTAGGGAACTCCGACGGCTAGATTCGTAGTTCAGCCGCAGCAGGCCTTTGCTCCCGGCATCCTTCAGTCTCCCTTCTCGGCTTTAGGGGTTGAATTTTCTGGCGCTCTCTAAGTTGTTGAGTAGTTTTATTTGAATACTGAATAATTATAAATTAAAAATTTTATTATAGATATTTTAAAAGTAGGCTAATGTAGTCTTTTTTAATGAGATTTTGTTATGAAAATACTTAAATTCTGAATGAGACTATGAAAAATTTTAAATTTAAATCGAATAAATTTAATTTTAAATTCAATTGAAAGTTTTGAATTGAAAAATTAAGATTATAGGTCCTTATCATTAATAAAAAAAATTAAATTGAAATATCTTTTAGTAGAAATGTGTCTATTCTCCACTTGTGGGATGAAGTAATATATTTATTACTAGCTGGCCCGGCGAACTTCGTACCGCCAAATAGTTGATGCATCTCATGACAAACTTTAGCTGGATGCACACCTCAAAATCTATAACCCATACAAACAATCCTCAAATCCAGACCATCCTATAATTTTATTGATGAAATAATCAGTTCAGCATACTCTACCATGTGCGTGTACGATAAAATCATAACTGACAGATTAATTGATCACGCATATCATTAGCATATAATCGACGTTTCAATCACGCATTTTAACATTTGAACATTAAATCATTAAATATTAAACATTTAAACATTAAGAAAAATTCCAAACCGTCGACTTGAATCTTAGACCTCACTTCGCACGGTCAATAAAAGAATAATCCACTACTTCATGTAGGGAATTAGAACTGTGTGTTGAACTCAATGAGGCATTGCAGTATAAGTTATGTCTGTGCTACTATGAAACTCAAAACAGCTGTTATGTTTTCTCAATAAAGACATCTCTCAGCTTTTATTTTTAATCGCTAATCAATATTCAATCTATCTTCTTCTCTTCTCCTCCTTCTTCTTCCTCTTTTATTTTATTATTTCTCTTCATCTTCTTCTTTTTTTTCAGCTCCCCTCCTCCTCCTCATCCTCCTCCTCCTACTCCTCCTCCTCCTTCTACTCCTCCTCCTCCTTCTACTCCTCCTCCTCTTTCCTCCTCATCCTCTTCCTAAGTCCCAACATACTGAAATCACACCACAGCCCAAACTACCGAGCCTAAAAATTTTAATTTTTGCACAACTTGTTTATGGTAGCCTCAAGACATCCACTAAGAAAGGATTTTTCAATTTTCCCCCTGAGGAAGCTGGGGCCCCGCCAAAAATGTTACACACACACACACCACACACACACACACACACACACACACACACCACACACACACACGATAGTTTCCTGAGATGGTCTCTCTTTGATAATAATCTCATGATTATTATACGTGTACAGAAAATTGAGAGAAACCTAGTATATCATCATTGTATCATTGAATTCTCTTCAGCTTGATCGATTTTAAAGCTACATTGAACTCAAAAAATAAGCGACTTGACACAATCATTGTACAATGGTGAGTATGCAATACATTGATTTCCATGATCAATGTACAGAGCTATTCTGAAGAATAATCAACATCTGGAGTGATCCGTGGTCTAGTCTATAGAGTGACACTCATATTATTTAGAGATCCGTCAATAGGGAACTAACTCGGGATAAATAAGTAATGTCAATAGGTTTTCAATTTCCGATAGGTTTAATTATCTTAATCTTCAATAGGTTTTCAATACTCTTCAATAATTGAGAAAGCTCATTATGATTAGAAAAGAGAGCCAAACTCCAGCGCAATTGAATGAGATTTGAGTCTTTCACATTCCGTATTTTGTAAATGAGAACTACTCCCATTATAGATGAAGTTCACGTATGTTAATTTCTATCATGTAACACAAGTTTGAAAATATTCTCAACTTCATATTTTCTAGTCAATGAATGTAATATAAATGAAATGCAATTTCTAAGAGATTTCTTCAATTTCTTTTGTGGAGGTAAATTCTCCTAATTTCAGAAAACTTTCCTGGGCTCGAATAATTTTATTCTATTCAAACAATACCATCTAAATAGAGAATTCTTTCAAATTAAAGGATCTCAATCCGACTTGAAATGTAGACAATTTCACCTCTCACAAGTTCAATAATTGTCTTCTACATTATATCAATCTTCAACGGCATTGATCAGCTTTAGAATCCAAGCCAGTTTTTATAATTCTTATTGATTACTGAATATAATCACTGACACTTCACTTGAAATGTTAACATGAGAGAAATTTCGTCAATTCTATGTATTTCAAAACAAACTTCTCAATTTGAACATAGCCTACTAATCCGAATAAAAAGAAGATTGCATATATACTCTAGAAATGATCTCTTAATATAATAGACAACTCCTGATACATCACACTATATTATACAAGTAACTTAAGTATATCAAGCTCTTGATATTGTATCAAGTTCTACAATTATAATAGAGTGTGAAGTTTTTGTTCCTCGAGATTATTGACTCTCGTTATTAGTTTAATCACAATTGAAAGTTCATAATTTTACATAGTATGATCTATCAATACTGAGGGTTCCTCTTTTGTAATTCTCCCCTATGTTTTCTTTCTATACATAATTATTATCTCTGTTGTATATCCATACTTTTTCACTATTAAAATTAAACTTGAATTTTAAAAAACTTTTGAAGTGAAAATGCACTTACTTTTTGTATAGTGACGATCGTTTCGACCTGTTGTTGGTCATCATCAGACTGTGGGAATTCACTCAGATGACCAAGGCTATGTGTGGTAAGGGATGGATGTGGTGGAATAGGTTGTGGGGGGGTGGGTTGGTGGAATTTAGTGCGGCGGTATTTTGAACTTTGGACTATTTTGTCAAAGAGTGTGTGGGAAGAGAAATTTATTGATCATTTAGGAGACTGTTGGGGAACTGTTTTGTGGTTGTAGATTCGTATTGTTCTAATACATTGAGTTTTCTGCTTTTTTGAGAGATATGGAGGATTCAAGATTGGTGGCGATGTCTGTGTATGTGTGGTTTGGATATAATATGGTCAGCAAAGTTTGAGTGGCTATGTGGTTTATTAATGGCACTGATGTGCTCTTTGTATCTTGTCTGAAAGTCACGTCCAGTCTGTCCGATATACAGTTTACTACAATCATACATTTTAATTTGTAGATGCCTGGTTGCTCAAATCTAGTTTGTTTGTTTGATAATTTTGAAAATGTTTCCTCAGTGAATTTGTTGTTTTAAGGCAATTCTGTATTTGAGTTTTTAAAAGATGCTACTTTCTGTGATTTTTTGTTGTTGTAGTATGTGAGTGTGATAAATTTTGGTAATTTTCCATATTATTTTGGTTGATGATTTGTTCTTATTTTGTGGGTAGGTTGTCAACTAGAGTGTATTAATTAAGAGTGTAAGAGTGTATTAATTTAGAGAGTATTAATTAAGTTATTTTATGCATTTTGAAGCCAAAAATACACACAAATTCTCACTAAGAACAGCATTAAACCATGAAGACATATATCTCTTCTTCTTCTTCTTCTTTTTTTCTTCTTCTTCTTCTTCTTCTTCTTCTTATCTTCTTCTTCTTCTTCTTCTCTTCTTCTTCATCTTCTTCTTCTTCTTCTTGTAAGTGTGTGCAAAGTTTTTCGTGATCGGATATGGCATGTAAAATCTAGGGGCGCAGATCATACATTTATGCCGGCTCAACTCAACAAATTCTGAGCGCAATCGGTAGAACCGGTTTTTCTATTTCCTTCTCCAGTTTCTCACTCGGCTATCGGTCTGATGGATTCGATCATTTGCGACAAAATTCAAAACTTTTCTACCAAATGGGATTGTCTTTTTGCGACAAAATACAAAACTTTTCGACCTAATAGGATTCGACCATTTGCGACGAACAGCAACATTTTCTATCAAATGGGATTCGACTGTATGAGAATCGGTCAGATGGGAAAATCAAATTTTCGACCTTTTGCGACAGTTGAGATTTTCGGCCAAATGAGATTACTATTAAAACTTTTCGATCATTGGGATTCGACCATTTGGAAAGTACAAGTTTCAATTCTACCATTTGGGATTCTTCATTTTCGATCTTTTGCAACAAAATAATAATTTCGGCCAAATGGGAATCAGTCATTGACTTGCCACTAAACTGAACTTTCCAAATGGTCGAATCCCAAATGATCGAAAAGTTTTAATAGTAATCTCATTTGGCCGAAAATCTCAACTGTCGCAAAAGGTCGAAGATTTCATTTCCCATCTGACCGATTCTCAAATAGTCGAATCCCATTTGATAGAAAAATGTTGTAGTTCGTCGCAAATGATCGAATCTCATCGGCTAGATGGGATTCGACATATGGGAAAGTATACTTCGACCTTTTGGTATTCGACTATTTGCGACAAAATACAAAACTCTTCTACCTAATAGGATTCGACCATTGCGACGAACTACAACATTTTCTATCAAATGGGATTCGACTGTTGAGAATCGGTCAGATGGGAAAATAAATTTTCGACCTTTTGCGACAGTTGAAATTTTCGGCCAAAGGGATTACTATTAAAACTTTTCGATCATTTGGGATTCGACCATTTGGGAAAGTACAAGTTTCAATTCTACCATTTGGGATTCTTCAATTTTCGATCTTTTGCGACAAAATAATAATTTCGGCCAAATGGGAATCGGTCATTTGGCATGCCACCATCAAAGCGTGTCCGTACAATTAAAACATGTAATATATAAAATTGAAGATCAAATTTTGATAATTACATAGATCACTCACAAAGTTATTTTTATTTGAAGATTATGTCATCCAAATTTTTACCGTTACTTTTCACTTCCACACACTCACTCAACCTTATTCTTAAGCTGCATACAGATATACGCGCCTCCAAACCGCTCCGTGCATGCTCCGCCCTCGTTCCGCCATCGTTCCGCCATCGCTCCGCCCTCGTTCCGCCATCGCTCCGCCCTCGCTCTGCACTCGCAACGATCATGAACGTTACAGGAGATGTTAGCTCTTCTCGCGTTCCACTCTTGCTCCCCGGTCGATCATCAATTGCTCTGTTCGAGTGACGTTCGGTTGCGGAGCAGAGCGAAACTCTGTACGCACATTAAAATTTGTCATTGCTCACTCAATCATCACTTGTGGAATTACTTCAATTTCTCGTTGAATGACTACCTTAGGCTTTGTGGATTGTTGGCTGCCCAATAACGCTATTCTTTTTACATTCACAAATCCCAAAAATGATAATGTTCCTCGTCACTTGGAAGAATAACGGCACCCTGGTGGACATTTTCAAGAATGATCTCGCATGCGGCTTTGCGATGTGCCCAATAATTTCGCATTATGTTTTGCACTAACATTATCTCATACGGATGGAATTTCAGGTCGGAATAAAGAATTGTCATACACTCCGATCAGAAATAACAACATGTTTCGCTGCTTAACGTCGCGTGGGAGACCGTGTAACAACTATTTTTACCGCGTTAATTTTACTTCCTTGCCCTAGTACATAGGTAGGAAAATATTGCTTTCCGCAAAAAATTAAGGTCCCCAATTTCTAAATTTCTATACGTTTCAATGTCCCCTGAGTCCAAAAAAGTGTTTTTGGGTATTGGCTTGTATATGTGCGTCTGTGTACACGATATTTCATCTCCCAATAACGGAATGACTTAAATTTGTAACTCAAGTCCCTTCGGTTTAAGGAAATTTAACGAAAAATTTCGATCAAATGCGATTGAAGATGGCGGCTGAAATGGCGAAAAGTTGTAAAAACAGGGTTTCGCGATTTTCTAGAAAAAGACTGCAACGATTTTATTAAATTTATACCTAGAATAGTGTGTTATCGATAAGCTCTATCAACTGTCACAAG
>NC_052512.1:4064245-4126745 GCF_014356525.2 Nilaparvata lugens | reverse complement strand
ACGTATAAAAATTTGGAAATTGGAGTACCTTAATTTTTTTTGGAAAGCAATACTTTCCTTACCTATGGTAATAGGGCAAGGAAAGTAAAAAGTTGAGGTCATTCACAGAGGTTGAAGTTTCCATTTCGAGCTATAGACATTTGAACAAATATTGAGATCATTCACAAAAATTGGAGTTTCCATTTTGAACTGTAGGCATTTAAACGAAAATACCTCAATTTTTCCTTTGTTTTTTTATTCTATTTTTGTGATCTTACCTCACTTATCATAATTCTACCATATGAAATTGACGACCGTCTATCAGAATTATTCAGATGGGGATCGTTGGTTTAATCCATATAGATAAACTGACAGTTTGAGGTGGATCTACAAGGACAAAACAGAGAAATGACTAATGCTAGGTCCGATTTTTGTTTCCCTCGGGAAATACTGGAAACTTGAACAGCAACGAACAAGGTCTCACGCAAAATAAGTCTACCACATTCCCTTAGGGGCTTGGAGGCTTATAAATTCTCAAATAAAGAACACAACATCTATGCAGCATTCAAATAGGCAGCTTATCCATATCTATATCTAGCATCAGAGTTTATATCCTTCTTTGTCGTACAACGTGAATATTTTCTGTCTTTTGTTTCAAATCTTTGTCATTCCTGCAGCCTACCTCCAGCATACATATGATATGAATAAATAGTGGATAAATAGTATATATATAGAATTTTGTCGGATAAGACGAGAAATGATCGCTTCATCTCAGCCATAAAACACAAAGTGACTACTGCTCTTTTTTCTTCCCTCTTCGGGAAACTCCACTGTTTATTTCCCCAATGTCCGTGTTCCATACAGTCCTAAGTTCTTTTTTTATTTTTGTTGGCTTCTTCTTCACGTTTCATCCAACATCAATCTTGGAATTCTCTTCATATTCCTCCTACAAACGCTTGCTCTTTCCAATGTTTCTCCTCGTTCATCCTCTCTACTTCTGGTAGAGAGTTAGTGGGGAGGATATTTTTAATATTCTTTCCGGAGAATGGACATTGATATGTCCAAAGCTCCGCCAATTTATGTAGATGCATAACAATATAATTATTATCTATAGTTATTATATTACAAATTGCTTTTTCATATCATATACAGTTCAATAATTATTTTCTTGGTCTATATCATGTAAATTCATCTATAATTTTGCTGTATTGTAAGCTATTGTATATAAGTGTATAAGACAGTATATATTGTAATCTACATAAATAAAGTACTCAATCAATCAATCAATCAATCAATCTCACTCTCTCTCACTTTCTCATTTTCCTGATAGACAGTTACTGGGAAGGATATTTTTAATAATCTTCTCAAAGAATAGACAAAGCTCCGCTAATTTATGTAGATGCATAACAATATTATCTATAGCTATTATCAATTGCTTCTTCCATATCATATGCAGTTCAATAATTATTTTCTTATCTACAGTATATTATGTAGATTCATCTATAATTTTGCTGTATTGTAAGCTATTGTATATAAGTGTATAAGCCAGTATATATTGTAATCTACATAAATAAAGTAATCTATCAATCAATCAATCAATCTCTGACAATTCCTTGTTAGTACCACGGTATTTAGATGAAAACGGTAGGGGTCATGAAATGTGTGCGCAGTGGCCAGCCAGCTAGATTACGTCATCGCCACCAACCAAGGTTTTTAACACCTATTGGCAATTTTATGAAACTTATTAGTTAAAACCAGATGATTGTATATAAAATGACGTCAGCGACACCGGAAATTCAGCACAAACATGCGCGTGACACCTACCGTCTTCTTCTATATACCGTGGTTAGTACTTATCGTGAATGGAATAAACTTCCCGAATCTATCAGATGCATTGAGAGCCCAGCTGCCTTCATACTGTCTTTGAAAAAATATTTTATAGAGAGAATGACTGAGTCTGTCCAACCCTAGAGCACTGCCTGACAAATATTTTAATCTCCCTTCCTTTCCATTCTTCATTCCATTCATTCATCCATCTTACATGATACTCATCATCTCATCTCAACATTTTCTGTTCTCTAGTATTAATTGTATATCGTCATTACTACTCAATTGATTTTCAATCTCCTAATTAAATCCCACCTCATAACATTTGTTTCATTTATCTATTTCGAATCCCTAATGCAATATTGTACTCACTATTACTCATTCTAATATCATTCATCTTATTTATTCATCCCATACTTCTAGATTTAAATCTCATATTCACATGTTATAATATTCCCAACAACTCTATTCCATCACAACCCGGTCGTGTGTTGATGGGAAGGATATTATTTCATACCCTTCTTGGAAAATTTGTTGATACACCACCGATTTATGAAGTTACATTATAATTTAATATTATTGTTATCCTAATTGTATTTGATCTTTATTCTCATTGATCAATTACCTATACTTTGTAAAATTCGTTGAATAATTAGTCCTTCTCCTCCTTCTCTTCCTCCTTCTCCTACTCCTCCCTCTCCTCCTTCTTCTCCCTCTCTTCCTTCCCCTCTTTCTACTCTTTCTCCTCGTTCTCCTCCTCCTTCTCTTCCTTCCCCTCTCACTACTCTTTCTCCTCCTTCTCCTCAATATCCTTCTTCTCCTCTTCCTCCTCCTTCTCCTCTTCCTCCTCCTTCCCATTCCCCTCCTTCTCCTCTCTCTACTCTTCCCCCTCCTCCCCCTTCTACTGTTTCTCCTCCCCACCTCTTACTCCTTCATCTCCTCCTTCTCCTGCTTCTCCTCCTCCTCCTCCTTCTTATCCTTCTTTCTTTCTTATATTTCTCCTTCTCCTCCTCTCCTTGCCCCTCCTCTTCCTTCTTCTTCTCCTGCTCTTCCCTCTCATCCTTCACCACCTCCTCCTTCTTCTCTTCCATTCCATTCCCCTCCTCCTCATCTAACTCCTTCACCTCCTTATCTTTCTTCTCCTCCTTCTTCTCCTTCTCCTCCTTCTCTTTATTCTCCTCTCCCCACCTTCTTCTCCTTCTCCTCCTTCTCCCTATTCTCCTCTCCCCTCCTTCTTCTCCTTCTCCTCCTTCTCCCTATTCTCCTCTCCCCTCCTTCACTTCCTACTTTTCCTTCTCCTTCATCATCTCCTTCTTCTTCTTCTCCTTCTTGTCCTCCTACTCCACCACCCCTTATTCACGACTCTTTCCCCTTATTTTCCTCTTCTTGCCTTTTTTCTAACATCATTCCTCCATCTTAAATTTCTTCTCTCCATTCTCCCTACCATATTCCCACCTCCTCCCTACTCTTCATCCTTCTCTTCGATTTTTCCATCAATCATTTTTTTCTTCCTCTTCCACCTTCATCTATGATATAATAAACGAGAGAATTGGCTTGTACACGTATGGGATGGGAAATTCACCTATGACGCCTCACCACGTCTCAACTACTGGACTGAAAGTTCTCAGCCAAAGTTCTCATTTTCATTCATTCAAGAATCAGAAAAAATACAGATAGAGCAAAAAATTCGCATTCAAAATACACGCCAACAGTTGATTGGGATGGCTGCAAGATGGCTGAACCGAAAAGCGCGCGACCTGGCGGGAAGGATCGTACCTAAGTTTGTTTCATCCAGCTAAAACGTACTGAAACAGGATTCAGAAATTTAGACTTTTGCTCAAATTACCGAGAAAAATGCTCAGAGTGAACTGAAAAATACTTATAAAAATAACATAAACAACAGTGAATATTTATTGTAGTATTCTTCTGTTTTTTATTATTTTCATTTATATGGATATCAAACGGTAATCATTTAACCTCAAAATTCGAATTTTATCATGTATATTTGCTACTTTTCTCATTGCTTGCCGTTGAAATTAATTATAATTATCAATAGAAAAGAACTATTATTTATTATTAAATGATTAGGGATGGGTATCGGGAGACAAAACATCGATAAGTGAAAAACATCGAACAGTAAACATCGATGTTTTTAAACATTAATGTATCGCCGCCCTACGTTTTTGCGGATGATACTATGAAGACTATTATAAATTATGTCCTTAGAGTGACTCAGATAGTGAAAATCAATTTCATTTTTATGTACATATAGAAGAAAGGAACAGAGCTTTTGAAAAGTAGTTAACAATGACAAAATATTATTGATTGGCAGCTGCAGCCAAACTGAAAGTTTATAAATGTTTGTAGGTAATCAGACTTGACGTTTAGTAACGTAAATTGATATTCAATCGAATTTAAAAAAGAAAATCCAATATTCTTGAATATTATTTTATAGATTTGAATTCTAGTTTGATATAAAACGAGTTGAGACGGTATTCTATAGTCCAAATTTTGTGAAGAGAATAAAGTTGAACTATTAATATTACTTTTTTTATTAAATGGATGAAAAGAATGATCAAATAATTTGAAAGAATAAATACTCAAAAGACAAGTCAGAAACGATGGATGAATAGATTTTCATTAGTATTCATATTAATACAGTGAAAATGATATAATGTGCAGTATAATAATGATACTTTACACTTATTCTTTTGAAAATAATAAAACAGGGTGGAATCAATTTAATTGAACCCACATCACTTCTGTTAATAAGCTCACAGAGAATTAGTTTATTATTTTGGTCTATAGATTGGAAGTCAATTTATTATTTCGGAAGTTGATTGAGTTATTGGTATATATTTTTCATAAATTTCGAAAAAGCACAAAAAGAGCTTCTGAAGTAACTACAATTTATCTAGAGCTATTGTTTTAATATTTTAACAGTAACTAACTGGAATTACAGAAATTTTGGACTTGTGGTATCAAGTAACAGTCTTTTGAATAATTGAAGTCAGGTTGTTACAAGAAAGATTCATCAACTCTAAACATGACAATGATAATGATTATATTCCGTTACTATTCTAGAATCTAGAAAAAGTTACTCTTCCTCTCAAGATAATCCTCTCAAAAAATAGAATAAAAAACATGAATAAAATTTAAAAAATTAGAATCTTTTTTACTTCTTAGTTGTGAAAAACATCAGATGACCGATGTTTAGTTAAAACCATCAATAAGTGAAAAACATCGAACAATAAACATCAATGTTTAATGTTGAAACATTGATGTTTTTAAACATCGATGTATCGATACCCATCCCTATAAATGATGAGAATTCGTAAATGATGATTATTTAATTATGATTTAGATGAACATTATTCTTGTTTCGGATTTCTAGATTGGGATTTTATCATAAATGTGGGGTAGCCATTGAAATAATGATTCTTATCTAAATCTACCCACAGTCATTGTTATCAACTTGATTTTTGTTTTCGTGAACTAATCCTCCATATAACCCTCTAACTATTTTGTTTTGCAATGTTACAAATCTGGAGTACGCAAAGTAATACCTTGCGCACTGGAGCGGAAAAGTGATTCTTCGCGTTCTGTAATCAGTGCAGGAATGGCCACTTTTAAAGGTAACTGTAGGAAATAGTTATTTGTATATCCAGAGTGAAAAGTATGACTTCTTCTCCCTGTGGGAAAAAGTTTGAAGCCCGAGGCGAAGCCGAGGGCAGCAATTTTCCTGAGGGAGAAAAAGTATTTTTCGCTCGTGATGTACACAACATTTTCCCTCCGTCTACATTTTTCTATAGAAACTGCAAATAAAATCATTCTAATAACTCACGTATTGGTGACATTTCTAACAACATAACCTAAATCTAAAACCTAAAAACCGGTCGTCTGATTGGCACTGCCGATTGTGCTATCTATGGGCAAAAGTTGTAACAATTATATCAGCTGAGCAGCTACCAAAAATGGCTGACTCCAGATCACGCGGTTCAGATTTGAATTGCAGATCAAAAATATTTGTTGGCTGGTATTTTGAATAGAATAAAATATTTTAAAAATTGAATAAATCTTTATCGTCTACTAATATTAAAAATATAATAATTATCATACACACATATATTTCATGAGTTAATCAAATTTCTGATTGTGGTATTGAATTCAGTTGACTCAATGACAGACACCTCTATTATGCTTTCTCATCTGAGCTTAGACCTTCTAACCTATTACAATGTAAGTTTCAAAATAGAGATGCTCCCCATGTTATTTGAATGGAGTCACTTTTACTCCCTAGGGAGTTTTTCTGTTTTTACTACCTAGAGCGAAAAAGTGACACTTTAGTATCAGGTTTCAGGGAGTAAAGTAAGTACTTTAGACAGTAGGTGGAGGAAAATGTAATTTTGATAAGAATTCAACACCTTAGAGAACTGGATATAGACAAACAGCTCCCTTGGCATGGCACCCAAAGACTCTCAAAGACTTAAACAAGTACTGTTGCTCCTTCTAGTGAGTATTATTTAAAGCTATTTTCTTGAACCATGCTATCTACTCTTAAAGGCAGTGGAAATATGAGACTTAGCAACCCTGTGGTCCTATAATTTCCATTGACCTATAACGTGAATCACACTATGGTGTAAGTTATGATATGTGAGACCTTTTGTAAGCGCATCATTAGAACTGGATCTGCCACTGGATTGTTGTGGATCAAGACTCTTGTTTCGTTCACTAACATGTGCATCTCTTCATAAATGGATTCCTAGAATACTGAGGTGATCTACTAGTTTCCAATATAATATTGCCAATTATTACTCAAACACTATGCACAAAAGCCGGTTGAATTTCCACCGCAATGATGCATCATCACGTCTCAACTACTAGACTGATTTTTTTGAAATTTTGAAATATTTGGAAATGGAAATGGAATATTTGGAATATATCAATCATATTTGGATAGTATCAATTATATTTAAATATTAGGAATATATTGAATATCTCAATCTACCGAGGATTGTTATAGGCCTTTTTTAAATTTTCCAATATTTCAGTAGGTCTAGTTTATTTCTGGTTTATCAAGTTTCCAATTGAACCCTAGCGAAGCACGGGTCATTTGCTAGTCGCCAATAATCTCATTTAAATTCGTTTTCAGCTGCTTCTTCTTAGCAAGAGATGAGTAGTAAGTGTAGACAGAAACTATTTCTCATCGCAGGTCGACATTAATTCGCTTTCCAACTTCTAGTCAGACAATAGTTTGTAGTTCTATAGTTTCTCGCTAGATGGCGTTGCCATCATCACAGGGCTGTACTTCCGGTTGCCACCTCATTCCACTTCCGTTATTCGCTTCTGATTTATCTTTTCTGCGCTACGGATCCAGAGCAAAATGGAACGGCAGCTATGTTTTAGTTCAAGTCAGTATTGGTTGAATAAGGGATAGTGGAAGAATACTGAAAGTTTACAGTGAATACTGTTGCCTGTTCTTTCTTACTGTCTCACTCATTCGTCTCTTTTTATTGCATTCTTTCTCTCTCTATTTCCTGATGAAGAGTGAGGAAATATGAGTCTCGTGAATGTTGAACAATGGTTGAAAGTGTTTCTGACCTAGTTTCTACACTGCAATAGGCTAGTAATTTTTTTCATAACTTGAAACGAGGTGCTCCTTTGACCAAGCGAAGTGAGGTCTAAGATTCAAGTCAACGGTTTTGGATTTCTCTTTATGTTTAAATGTTGATATTTACATTTACAGCAAATCGTAGCAATAGATATTCATGAAATTTGACAGGTATGTTCCTTTTTGAATCTCGCGTCGACGTATACATACGGTTTTTTTTTTAATTTTGCATTTTGATGATAATACAAAAGAAAAAGGAGTCTTCTTTGAACGCCAATATTTCCTTTGAAATCAGACTTTGGAATTATTCATCATAAATCAGCTGTCCAGTGGATCATAATACTACCCGTTCAAAATCATCCAACATCTTGACAATGTATCTTTCCATCAACGTTAGTAGACAGTTGACTATAATACTACCCGTTCAAAAACATCGATCATGTTGAAAATGTATCTTTCCATTAACGTTGTAGACAGTTGAAGCCAGACCTGATAACAGCGCTCACACTCACATTACGGGACGACACGTCACGGTACGGTAGGAAAGAAAGCTCTATGTGTATTTAGGATTTTTCCAGACATTTTAAATTGATAAATTATTAATTTTTGAGAAAACATAACAACAGATCAATATAACTTACTGACCGGGAGCTCTATTGTTCACAGAACTACTAGTGAATAATAAGTGAAGTTGATGAAAATGTTGGTACCTACCTAGAAGAAAATGAATGGGATGGATTCGAGAAACCTCAATACTTTCAAAAAGCTGTTTAGAATGGCTCGGTTGTGAGTTACGTCCGATGAGCGATCTCCGAGAAGCGATTTTGGGGGTCAGCAGTCCACTGAGCGATCCATCGTTCAGAATAACAATAAGAATATGCAGACGCTTGGGTGTCATTCATCATCAGGGACAGTGACGGAGAAATGTATCTCACAGATTTCAAGAAGATTCAAGATCAACTTCACATCTGAAGCAATCCACATCTACAAGCAATCAATTTTAAGGAATAGTTGCCGGCAAAAAGGTTGTAACCCACAACTTTTGGCAAAGTGATGTTTCCATGCAAAAACGTTGTAAAAGTAGTCGGTTTTACTTATACAATATCTTATATTGGTTAACCTGATTATCAACAGCTGATTTCGGTTTTAGAATTTAACCTCCACACTTGATCGTGCATAAAGGTTGTAACGTCATTGCTGTTCCTGAAAAATTTACATTTTGTGGAATACAACCTTTTTGCCGGCGGCTATTCGTTCATGCCAATCTACAATCTATATAAAAGCGAAATGGCTCCTATATTCTATCCACATAACAGATTCCATCAACAGAGTTCAATATTTAAGGCACTTAAATCCCAAAAATTAATAATTTGAAAAAAATTTCGACAACTAAGAAGATGGCGGAACTGCCGAAAGATCTCGTTGTCACAGTAAGTGATTTATTCATTTATTGCAAAATATCTGATTGCTAGTCGTTATTTCTGAAAGCAAAAAAGTGATATAATAATAAGCAGTTTGTGATGGAAAGCAACATTGAAGAGAAACAATTTCTTGAGTTTTTTATTCATTTTGATAAATTAATAATACCCAAATCGAAAAATATTGTTTATTGAATACAATATTATTATTCAACAAATGTATCTGATTCTAGAATCACTGAGCTCCAGTATCAAGGCTACATAATTTTTCGTTTTTTTTTCTACATGAGGATGAGAAGATTTTCAGTGCTATCGAGTCTTATCCTACGATAATCCCCCCGCCACTTTCCATCCAAACTCCTGAACCATTCTCCTACCTAAACCACAAACTTCCAAGTGCAGATATCCAGCTCTGGGGAGAAGTAATCTTCATTCTACTGTACCCCTCCCCACCACTCTATATATTTGTCTCCCCTGTGACGTCATCACGCCACTTCGGACGTTTTCTTCAACCAAGCAACAAGAAACCTCTCTGAGCCATCCTTGAGCTGCAACTCCTATCTGGATCTCTCAGTAATAGTAAATTCTGATGTTTTTGTTCATTAGACTAACCTAGTTTGCGTCTCCATCCACTATATATTTCTCTTCTGCTCACTCATTCCCTCTCTCTCTTACACACCCACTCACTCTCTCTCACTCTTTCTCACTCTTTCTCACATTCTCTGTCTCACTCTCTCTTTCTCTCTCACTTTTGCTCTTTCTTTCACTCTCACTCCCTGTCTCTCTCACGGTCCGACCCAGAATTCCATTGTAATTCCCAAAGGTGTCGTTCAATCTCATACCCCCTACAACTCCTCTATCAGCGAATATCCTCATTTCGAGCAGTGGATACCTCACGTGGGATGAAAAGAGATTAAATCTTTAGCCTGACTTCTTTCTACTTGATGCTGATCCCTCTCACTTGCTTTTTACTTTCCTTGCCCTATTACCATAGGTAAGGAAAGTATTGCTTTCCAAAAAAATTAAGGTACCCTAATTTCAAGTTTTCTATACGTTTCAAGGTCCCCTGAGTCCAAAAACATGATTTTTGGGTGTTGGTCTGTGTGTGTGTATGTGTGTGTGTGTATGTGTGTGTGTGTGTGTATGTGTGTGTATGTGTGTATGTCTGTAAACACGATAACTCCATTCCTAATCAACCGATTGACTTGAAATTTCAAACTCAAGGTCCTTATACCATAAGGATCCGACAATAAGAAATTCAATAAAATTCAATTTAAGATGACGGAAAAAATGGCGGTTAATTACTAAAAAAAACCATGTTTTTCACGTTTTTCTCAAAAACGGCTCTAACGATTTTCTTCAAATTTATACCATGGATAGCTATTCATAAGCCCTATCAACTGACTTGAGTCTCATTTCTGGGAAAATTCCAGGAGCTCCGTAATATTCTTGAGAAAAATGGCGGATAATGACTAGAAAACCATGTTTTTCACGGTTTTCTCGAAAACGGCTCATTTTTGTGAAAATTGCAGGAGCTCCGTAATATTCTTGAGAAAAATGGCAGATAATTACCAAAAAACCATTTTTTTCACGATTTTCTCAAAAATTACTTGACCGATTTTTTTCATATTCATACCCTGTATAGTTATTCATCAGCTCTATCAACTGGTATGAGTCTTTTTCCTGGGAAACTAATGGGGGGTCCACCCCATCCTTGAGAAATGGACTTTGTAACCTCCTTCTGGTGCATGAGGTAGGTAGGTAGAGCAGTTTATAAAAAGAACACACTCATAGTCGAGATATTTCATCTGTAGAGCAGCTGTTTTGACGACTTTTCAAAAAATAATCGAATTTCACAATTCACACAAAGGAAAAAGTACTCTGAAAACAATTATATATATAATTATACACATACACAGTAGTCTGATTGTAGTTGCAAATATTTTCCCGCCATTCGTCATTGTGTTATTGCCCTAAATTATTCTCGTCTAAGAATGAGGCTTACAGTTCAATGAGCAAGGAAAGTTGTGTGAGTGTACCACACCAGATTTTTCATTATATAAATAGTATATTTCGCACCTAGGGCCAAAAATGAGACTTTTCCTGCTTGAAATCGGTTTTCAAGTCTGAGGCCGTAAACCGAGGACAAGAAAAGATTGAGAGCCAAAAAAAAACACTTTTGCCCTTGGTGCGAACGATATTTTACGCCACACAGAGAAATAAAAAATATATATGAAAGCAAAAGTGGAAGGTCATAGCTCTAGTAAATCTAAGGTAATCTGAATATCAGGAAATTGTCCAAGTCATCTCTAAGCTCCGCCCTGGCTTGGAATACCTATCCGAAAATCCGATACATTAGCTCCCAATGCTGAAGACCATTTCTCTTTCACCTTTCTTAGTTCCATGTTAGCGGCCGGAAAGGTTTCCGGCCTTAGCCGGAAAGAAACATGTTCTGACGTCAGACGAGAGTCGTCTGCAAACAATGTCTTTCAGATCTACGTAGGGACTGGAAAACAGCTGCTTCCTGTGCAGTGTGGCGAAAAATATTTTAATTTGAAATTACTTTTTCAAAACCTGAAATTATGTGTGGATCATTGGGAGTATATTTGTATAGTTGACATGATTTGTATTTTTCAACTAATATTATACAGTAGAACCATAGGGGAACAATAGCATAAATAGATATCCCATGGTATAGGGCGTTTATGTCGCAACTTTTACTGTTATCTCAAGCCGATAGTTCACGTAATTCTTTCCTGTGAAGCTTTATGACGCTGGTTATCTCTCATATTGTGCCGTTCATACACTCTTATCCGGTCAAAACAGTAGAAATCGACAATAATCGACAGTAATCGGCTTGAGATAACAGTAAAATTTGCGACATAAACGCCCTTTACCATGGGATATCTACTTACGCTATTGTTTCTCTATGGTAGAACTCCAATTATCCGAACTCCGACTATTCGAATCGCCGATTATCCGAATCACTTTCAGAAA
The DNA here is from genome assembly GCF_014356525.2 of Nilaparvata lugens. Lineage (NCBI taxonomy): Eukaryota > Metazoa > Arthropoda > Insecta > Hemiptera > Delphacidae > Nilaparvata > Nilaparvata lugens. Next base: position 4,114,913 of record NC_052512.1, on the reverse strand, counting down.
AAATTTGTCCAAAAAGTCTAAGTGCGCTATTATTCTTCCCCCGCGAAGCCAGTGTTTGCGCGTTCGCTCATTATTGTCCTTTCCTTCCCGTAGTCAGTAAAAGGCCTACCGTCTGAGAAAAACAAAAAATAGAATAATCTGAGGAAAATAAGAGAAACAAGGAAATGAAGAGGATGAGGATGATGAAGATGCATTGCCATTGGAGGGAATAAAAAAATCTGAGGAAAATAAGAGAAACAAGGGAATAGAGAGGATGAAGATGATGAAGATGCATTGCCATTGGAGGGAATAAAAAATGATTGTGAAAATTCCTGGTTGTACAGAAGGAAGTGCTGAAGATGTAGGAGAGTGGATGGCTTGTGACACGTCTGACCCTGGTTCTCAAATTCTCAATGACTATGAAATTGTTGAAAGTGTGAGAGAAGATGTTGAAGTGGAAGTTGAAGATGAACTTTCTGCTGATGTTGAAGTAAACGCTGGACCATCAGCTAGTGAAGCATTCGCCGGCCTCGAGTCTGCTTTGAAGTGGATGGACCGAGTTTGTCCACTTGCAACTGCTCACTGTCAAGCGAATGCGTCACCTGGCTACCCGAAAACGGATAAAGACCGCAAAACAGCTCACATTGATGGAGATGTTTGAAAAACAATGATTTTTATTTTTAAACTTGTACATAAGTATATTCTATTAAAATTTAAAACATGTGAAAATATCATGTTTATTTCATTTAAATCTATAAAAAAAATAGTACAATATCAGAACGTAGCTTTTTTTTCTCTCCAATGGCAATTTAAAAAAAAAACTCCGATATTTGATTATCCGAATGGGTACTACTGTACTTATTTTGAAAAGGGTACTATAATTCTCTGACTTCCATGGTATAGGCATGATTGCCTGTTCCGGTCTTTAAAATAGCCTTGGGAATTAAAATTTATGAAAAATATAATTGAAATTTAACTTTAAAAATGTCCAGTTTTAAGACCACCTTCTCCTTGGTCTTCCAACGTCTCTCTTTCCTGCTGGTTCATAGTTGATTGCTTTCACAGGGACTCTTCCGGTTGACATTCTGTCGATGTGCGCTTCCCATCTACTTCGATATTTTTCAATTTCTTCATTCAGTGGCTCAATCTTAAGCTCCTCTCGAATGTCCTCATTCCGGAGTAGATCCAATCTTGTGCATCCCTCTACACCCATAGAAAGCGCATCTCAGCCGCTTGGATTCTGTTGATTTCTTTCCTACCTAGTACCCATGATTCGCTTCCATTCATCAACACTGGGATAGCCATGGTCTTGTAGAATTTCAACTTTGTAACTCTCCTTACTTTTATTTTTCAATGTTCTATGAATTGTTCCACAAATATATTGGAAATTTTTTAACTTATTGAAAATATCTTCATCTTTTTCGTAGGTGAGAGTACAACCCAAATAAGTGAAGGCTGAAACTTGCTCCAAGACTGAATCTCCAACCACAATTTTTGTTCGGACTGGCCATTTTCCTTTGAAAGCCGTCACTTTTGTCTTTGTAGCTGAAATTCGAAGGTCATACTCCACACATATTTTTGTAGTTGATATATGGAGAACTGCAGGTCGTCCTCTGTCTCCTGTATAAGGATTTGGTCATCTGCAAAAAGAGTATTCACAAAACACTCGTGTCCCATCATTATACCCGCATTCACCTTCTCACTCCATTCTTTCAAAACTTCATCTAAATAAAAATTGAACAGTGTTGGGGAGAGTCTACATCCTTGTCTTAATCCTTTGTTAATTGGATTCTACTATAATTCTATTTTATAAATAAAAAAATTAATAATCCCAAGTTTGGGGAAATGTTTCTCCATAGATATGGTGATCTTTTCAATCAATCCAATAATTTAACAATATTCGACCCCTCATAAATCAAAATTCTTCAATGTTGTTTTCCATCACGAACTTCTCATCATTAAATCACTTTTTGCTATTAGAAAAAACGACTAGCAGTCAGATATCTGACTGCTAGACGTATCTGACTGCTAGTCGTTTTTTCTAATAGCAAAAAAAGTGATGAATTAAAACTACTAGTGTTCCGTTATTCCACATGATCTTCAAGTTTTTATTTTTTTGTAAAGTAAACCTAAAATCTGAAGATGATGTGAAACATCGAGACTAATAGTTCTGTTTTGAATCTATTTTTTATATTAATTTCAAAAAAGGTACTATAATGCCATTTTATAAATGGAAATAAGTAACCCTGATTACATACATTTTCATTTGAAATTGATGAGTTTCTCATTATAAAAATTGTCTCTTGATTCAATCGATTCTCATTTTTCATTGACATTCGATATTATTATATTACATACATAATTTGAAGGCATTTCCCTACATTGTTGATGATAAACCTCTTGACAGGAAAAAGGTAGCATGGAGGTTTAATTCGATAAAATTTCCCCGTTACTTGACAAGCTTTCAAATTTGCAAACATTATTCAATTAACGATAATTCAGAGATGGCGAAAATGTTTTGGAAATCCAATTCATTGCAATTACGTGAGAACTCGGATTATTGAGTTTGTGGTGAGTGGATTTTTTCACACAATTTTTAATTTGATAAATTGATTAGTAAATTGAAATTGATTTATCCAAGCTGTCATCATTCAGCTCGCTATGAGGATAGCATAGTACAAACTCATCGATTATACATTATTTCTATTTACTTGTTCAGATATACTTGTATTACTTGATACATGAGAATTTTAAATCGAAAATCAACATTCATTTTGGTTGTTCAAATTCATTTGAATAGCGTCAATTTGAAACATGTTGTAAGGAGTGGAAATAAATGTCGAAAAGGGTATACTACTTTGATTCGTAATGTCTATATTTTTCAGTATATTTAGCAATTTTTCACGTTTGACTGTATCATACATATAAGATAGTATTAATGTAATGTTTTCATCCATTTATTCACTAAATCATTTACAATTGGAGAACTATCATTTACAATTGGAGAACTTGCAGAGATGTATCATAGGTTCAAGTATTTAGCATAAAACGGTTCCAATTTCAATTTCTACATCAGTTCGAATTGAGAAATCTTTGTACAACTTTCTCCGTTAATGTAGTTCATTGTTTCATTATTATTAATTTGAAGAAAATTATTGAATATTTGGGAGTTGAATCATATTCAAGATGAATAAGCTGTAGATAAAACGATAATTAAAGTTAAGAAGCTAAATATCGGGACACCGAGCTTCGCTCGTTATTTATTTATTGATGAACAGAACACAATTCTTCAAAATGATTGGGAAAGTACTAACAGGCACAGCCCAAGTCTGTTTCTTCCCCGGATTTTGATCTATAAACTGGAAATAGTCTAAGAAGTATGTTTTGTTCCATACACTTGAATTCAGGTCCAACTTTCAGTCCAAATATTTGCAAACGGAAAAATTCTAATTTAGATTGTTTACAAACCAAATTTAATAACAAAATAACACTCACCAATCACTTAAAATAACTTGTTTAATTCAATATGAAGTGATAATTAAGTGTTATATTTGAATATAGTTTGGTGTTTTAATTTCTCTAAATTCAAAATGTTCAACTTATATATATTTTTGGACGAAAATTGAACTTGAACGTTTCACAGTAAATACATAACCTATTTTTTGGACATTCTATTGATTTATCAAAATTTGGGAATGGAATAGATTTGGACCAAGCCTATTGTTCCTCCCTAATCATATTTATATGATTTGTATGATTTGTGATTCTGTCCACGAATAAAGAAACAAATAAAACTGTAAAATAATGATTAACTCTGAAGATTATGATATTCAATTCAATTAAAAACGTTTTTTCTATTCCTCATAAAAAACAATATAATTCACAATCCGCTGTCAGTTTCACATACTCTTACAAGAACTCATACATAAGAATAATATTTTTGCACAATAAAAATCTCAAACAAAATAGTTGGAATCAAACCAAATAATTAGAAGTGATCCTCAAAAAATCTTAATCCTAGTTCTAATCAGGATTGAGATTCATAACTCATCAGTATTGAATTCATCGGTGAAGAATCGTGAACCGACAGTGCCTCTGATCAGGATCGATCTTCACATGGACCTGAAGTCTGTGTGTAAAGATTCATATTTTTCGGATTGCCAAAATCGTATTAAAATACTCCGATTCAGAATGATATACCATGTCATGTCAACAAATCAGACTGATTTGGTCAAGTCTATTAAAATTTCTAGAAAATATTCCTCGTGAGATACGGTAAGCTGTTTGATTACACAGCTGATCTCCCACACAGGCACACGCATCATCTGTTATCGACAGACGACGAAATTATCATCTGTTTTCCAAGAATGAATGATTATTATCCTTCTCTCTAAAATGAACACAATTCTCTAAAATGATCGTTTCAGCCGAGGATGAATTATCCTTTTAATGTTGTTCAGCGAGTTTTCCCAGGGATAAAACCTCGTGCAATCGAATTTTTATATCACTATGTTCCAAATCTCGTGAAAATCGTTAGAGCCGTTTTCGAGATCCGTTGGACATAAATAGCCATGAATAAATATAAATAATCAATTTTAAAAATATATACAGATATACAGAAATCGCAGATATACAGAGATTGAGAGTCTTGAACGAATTTCACAGAAGATTGGTTTGAGCATATCTTATGAGAAAACTGAAATTATGGCAATAGATCCTCTCTATGTGAACTAGATCAAAATCAATAATAAAGAGTTGAAATTGGTTGATCATTTCAAGTACTTGGGAGAAATTATTAACTGCAGATTGGAAGAGAACCGAACATGGCAAAACCGAATAATGAAAATGAAAAGAGCCCAACATCTGACTTGAAATATTTACAATAAAAAATGTATTTCTATTGAATCGAAAATTTGCCACTATGATAGTGTAGTCCGTCCAGAAGCGCTTTATGCGTGTGAAACTTTCTTTTGAATCAGAAATGAGAACAAGACAGATCAGGTGAGTAAAACAGAGAGACGGTCCATAAGAACCATCATGAATAAAAGTTATCAAAAGAATGGAGTCTGGAGAATTGCATCAAATGAGACAGTCTAAGGAAGTAGAGCCCATTCTCAGTATAATGAATAAACAAAGAATTTCTCATTTTTTTCATGTTCTGCGAATGCCTGAGCATCGAGTTCTGAAACAGCTTGTAATGCGTAATTTAAAAAAGAGAAAATGTCCCAAGTATGTTGATGAACTAAAACGGGATCTTCAAGAAATAGGCTTGGAAGTTGAGGATGCCATTGATAAAGTGAAAATAAACCTTTTACTTAGAACGCACATATTCAATTTGCCAAAAATGCACAGGGAGATTGTAATCACTGATGCAGAAAGACGACAACGATCTGAGAGAATGTAGAAATATTGGGCTGATCGAAAAGCCAGACAGCTTCAGAACCAAGGACGATTTTAGTTGATTGACTCAAGTGGTCCTATGTGACCAAAAAATACGAGAAAAAATGCAGAGACTGCCCGCTTAATATAATAGGATTTTATTCTGCTATGGAAAATCTAATAATATATATTATTATGTTCTCACGTGAACCGAAAACTGGATAGAGTAGAGCCGATACCTCTCGAAAGAAGAGGAAGAAAGTCGATAAGGAAATAATTAAGTGAGATGGCAGATAAGGAAATAAATGAGTGAGAAAGCAGATAAGGATCAGAGTGCTGGCTTCAGATATGACCTTATTCATAAAATAATGCTTTTAAATCCTATAAATTGCTTGCAAAGTAGAAGACGCTACAATCTATGTTATACATTACTAGACCTATGAGGCAGATGGAAAAGTCAGTTATAATTATATCCACTCAAAATTCAAGCATCCTTCGAATGGGAATTAAGAATGTTATCAGAGTAAAGCTGTAGGGAGAATCTTACTATATTTGCGCTCTTCTTCAATTTTGAAAATGTTGAGAGAAGAGACTCGTTGATGCTTCTAATTTCAAGCTTGGAGATGCTGTAAGGAGTTTGATAATCTGAAATGCAACACATTTCTAACTATACTACTGAAGACCTTCTCAAGTCTTATCAATAATCATTTCATTCGCTTATCAGACAAAACTTGTTCCAGTCTGATTATCGTTACAATAAAACAAAATCTAATTAAGAAGAACTTATCAAGTAACGCAGCCAGATGACCTATTATATTAAGCGAGAAATTTCTGTATTAATATATCTGGTTATTTTCATATCTGTCTATTCTTATATCTGGTAATTTATGTTTAACGGATCTCGAAAAACGCTCTAACGATTTTCACGAAATTTGTAACATAGTAGGTTTATGATATGAAGATTCAATTGCACTAGGTCTCATCCTTGAGAAAACTCGTTGAACGACATTTAAAGGATAATTCATCCTTGTCTGAAACAGCTGTGGATAGTAAAAAAGTGAGTATGTGAAAAATCAAAATATCGCATCCCCGAAATTCATGAGATGACATATAGAAATATGAACATGATCATTTTAGAGAATTGTGTTCTGTTTATCAATAAATAAAAATAACGAGCGAAGCTCGGTGCCCGGATATTATGGATAATATGAGTAAGAATAAAAGAGTACTGTATCAAATTTTTGAGATTTGATTTTAGAAAATTGATAACAAGGAAAAGCTAAAATCAAATTCAGAAGTGAATAACTAATAGTTCTGTGGAAAGTAGACCTAGTGCAGTTATAAACCACAGTCTCCTCTAGTACTGCCCATCAAAGTGAATTCTGTCCTTTCCTGCAAAAGAAGACACTTTTCCCTTTCATATTATCCCTTAAATGCTAAATTTGGGAAAACTTTACATAGTCCAGTCTCTATATTGGTGCATGCAATTTATATTGTAGTTCTAATTTTTCAATACATATTTGGGTACATAAGAGAAAAACACAACCAATTTCTTCATGCAAAATTTCCTTGTGCTGGATACAGGATGGCCCAAAAACCTCGTATTTTCGGCTCATCTTCCAGTTTTCTGCTATTTCTGCCAAATCTCGTAATCGGACAGAAAATTTTCCCCTCGCCTTTATTCAGATTTTAAAATTCTGAATAAAATTAGATCATTCGGAACCCGTTATCTCCAATGAGTACTGAGTTATGATTTTTCAAAAATGAGTGAAATCTGGAGATAAAATTTATTTTGATGAATTTTAGTTCTTGATCAACAATATTTACATTAGATAAGATGAAGATCATTATGTTAATGATCACATCTGTTTTAATTTAAAGTATTTTGGAGACAATTTTTCGCTTTTTATTCCGGCTGTTTTATCATATGAATACTCTCGTTAAATAAAATCATATGGTAATCAAATATATTGATAACAAGGAATTTTATGTTGAAAACACGAGTTATCAACATTATTTGTTAAGCGGAATTTTTGACGATTCAGTCAAGTTAATAACTTTCTGTTAATGACTCGTGTTATTAACTCTGGTGTAAACGCAGCTTCAAGCTACGTTTACACCAAAGTTATTAACAAAATGTTAATAACCAAATCCTTATAGATTCTATTAGATTGAACATATCTTATCATACACATGATGAACATATGTGTTTGTCAACTTCCGTCCAATCTAATAGAATCTATAAGGATTATGTTATTAACATTTTGTTGATAACTTAGGTGTAAACCCAGCTTAAGTCTCCTTTCACTCTCATATGCTGTAGCTTGAACTCATATAAGACATGAAAGCTCAGGTATTATTTGAAAACTTACTCTAAAGCTGCGTTTACACCAACGTTATTAACAAAATGTCAATATCTTAATCCTTATAGATTCTATTAGATTGAACATAATTTATCATACACATGATGAACATATGTTAATAACTTTGGTGTAAACGCAGCTCTAGGATACTGGGGTGAATTTGAATTTCACTCCTTCAGTCGGGGAACGTGATGAGAGCGAAATGACCACTCTGTTACGTTCAATATGTGAGTGGCCAAACACATTTTGTCCGGTCGGATCCCTGAAGCTGCGTACAGATATACGCGCCTCCAACCCGCCCCGCGCAAGCTCCACCCTCGTTCCGCCATCGCACCGCAATTGCTCCGCCATCGCACCGCAATTGCTCCGCCATCGCACCGCAATTGCTCCGCCATCGCACCGCAATTGCACCGCCATCGCACCGCAATTGCACCGCCATCGCACCGCAATCGCACCGCAATCGCTCCGCCCCCGCACTGCACTCGCACCGATCATGAACGTTACGGGAGATGTTAGCTCTTCTCGCGTTCCACTCTTGCTCCCCAGTCGATCATCAATCGCTCTGCTCGAGTGACGTTCTGTTGCGGAGCAGAGCGAAAGTCTGTAAGCACCTTAAGAGTATTGGTCCCAAAGTTCGCAGAACCGTTTCAAGTGTTGCCATGCAAAATATCCATATTGTCTTCAATAGCGCCGCATAATGATGGCAAGCTCATTAATGCAGTATTATTGGGCACAGGAAGTTTGATGAATACGGTATTGTTCACGGGATATTAATAGCAGCATCCAGCGACTACAAGAAGTCACTCCAGGACCCCAATCAACAACTCGCAAAACAACTTACTTCTATGACAAGATTCTCTATAATCTGTCAGAATTGGCTGAATGGGACGCATTGAGTTTATTTACAGAGAATGCTGTAGGTTGTGAGTGAATGCTACTATAGACTATGAGGCAGGATAGGGCCGAACAATGTTGGAACTTCAACTTTGGACAAGCAACAACTTTGAACAATGCAATCAGATGGATGTCATACGCCTGTCCACGAGTTCTGATGAGTTGATAGTGAACGCTTTCGTGTTGAAGTATGGTTCAATTCAATGAACCCGCAATTATCAGCTGTTCAATGGACAGATAGTACTGGGAGAATCATTTTGAATGAGTAGACCAGATAATAGTCTTTCAGAAGCTCTTGTCATTAGAATTGGATCTCATGATCCTCATGGTAGAATTGAGAGACCTCTGGGAAGATGGCAATAGACATGTTGTTTGGAGAGCAGAATAATCATTTTTAATCAAATAGTGATTCAAATAGTTTGTTATACTTAATATTTTATATATAAATGAACCCACAACCGTTCATTATCGAGTCCCACTCTCTTTCTCAAGAGAGGCTAAGATTGAGCCACTATAATAGTCAGGTAAATAAAAATAATAATATCCAGTGACCTGGCTGACTAAGGTCTGGTGTCAGAGTTTTCGGTGATAGAGTAGGTGATAGAGGGGGAGAAGGAGTAGGAGGGGGCGAAGGAGTAGGAGGAGGAGGAGCGATAGAGAAGGAGTTGGAAGAGGAGAAGAAGGAGAAGGAGGAAAAAAAGGAAGAGAAAAAGAAGGAGGAGGAGGAATGAGAGATGGAGAAGGGAAAGGAGAAGGAGGAGGAAGAGGAGGAGAAAGCGGAGGAGGAGGAGAAGTAGAGAGAGAGATGGAGAAGGGAGAGGAGAAGGAGGGGGTGAAGGAGAATGTGGAGGAGGAGGATCCATAGAGAAGGAGGAGGAAGAGGAGGAGAAGGAGAAGGGAGAGATGGAGAAGGAAAAGGAGGAGGAGAAAGAGAAGGAGGAGGAGGAATGAGAGATGAAGAAGGGAGAGGAGAAGGAGGATGAAGAGGAGGAGAAAGCGGAGGAGGAGGAGGAGGAGAAGAAGGAGAAGAGAGAGATGGAGAAGGAAAAGGAGAAGGAGGTGAAGGAAGAGATGAAGGAGAAGAGGGAGGAGGAGAAAGAGGAGAAGGAAGAGAACGAAGAGAAGGAGGAGAACGAGAAGAAGGTAGAGAGGGAAGAGAAGTAGGATGAGTTGGAGTAGAGAGAGTGGGAGGATAATGAGGTGATAGAAGAGGATGAAGAAGAAGAAGATGAGAAGAAGAAAGAGTAAGAGAAGGAGAAGGTAGAAAAGGAACAGGAGTGGGTTGTGGAAGAAAAGGAATGAAGAGAGAGGAAGAGAAATGATAAAAAATAAAATTAAATATTTACAGTCGATGATAACAGAATGGGGTTGTTCGAGTTAAGAATTGACGTCTTGAAGTTGGGATGGTGACTTCTCAATACCTCGCGTTCTTCTTGCAATCGTGAACAATGTGGAAGTGGAGCAACGTAAAAGTATATCTACAAACTACGAGAAGCACAAACCTCATAAAGTTAGAGATGAGACACAGTTGAGAATTGTGAGAAATGAAAAAGAAATTAGAGTTCACTGAATTGGCTTCTCGTCAATAAAAACGCCACCAGTCAAGTTACTGCTTCAAACTTTCAACAACTTCAACAGTGTTTTATAACTTGTTGAAAGCTGACCTGCAAGAGAGCGTCGTTTGAAAGAGCTGTCATGACGATCCTGATATACAGTTTTACCATGGAATTCAGTAACAAGTACCTGGGGAAAGTTGGAAAGAAGAGATAAAAATCATTTCAAATTTTTCTATTTTCCAGCTTTACAACTTCTTCCTTCTCCTCCTTCTCCTCCTTCTCCTGCATATCTTTTACTTCTTCCACTCCTTCATCATACTCCTTTATCATACTCCTCCATCGTACTCCTCATCATACGCCCCCACCTTTTTTTAGGCTTTTGAAGGTTATAACTAAAAAAAAACAAGCGTTCCAGAGGAAACTTTTATAAAACAAAAATTGTAGAGGACGATTTTCTAAATATTTTCGTTCAAAAAACGGTTGAATATCTTGAACGGTTATTGAAATACAAGCGATAAAGCAAAACCCTGAAAATTTTGGCGGCCATCTTGTTTACGAGGTATTTGCCTGTGATTTCGACTTATCATCATCACGATCCTTATAATGACCACGGAGTGGTCATTCATGACATTTGCGCCCGGACTATTTTTGTAATTGATGATGTGTTTGTTTTTGAAGTGTGTATAAATTGTTATTTTGATGAGTGATAGTAGCTCAACCAATATTTTGATTTGGACTGTAGTATAGATTTCGAAAAGGGACAGTTTTGGACATAAGCCTGTTGTGCCTCCTCATATAACTGTAAGAATTATTGTTTGACTGAGAAAAAATCATTGAATAAATATGATCTATAAATTCAATCTTTCGTTACAAATTTTCTATGCTTTTATACTCCAGAGCGAAGCTCGGTTCCCCGATATTGAGTATAAATATAGATAACCAGATATAAAAATTCAGAAATTGCTCGCTTAATTGACCTAAGATTCAAGTCGACGGTTTGGCATTCCTCTCAATGTTTAAATGTTTGAATGTTTAATTGTTTTTATATGTTGCGCATTTACGACGAAATGCGGTAATAGATTTTCATGAAATTTGACAGGTATGTTCCTTTTTTATTGTGCGTCGACGTATATATAAGGTTTTTGGAAATTTTGCATTTCAAGGATAATATAAAAGGAAGAAGGAGCTTTCTCCATACGCCAATATTAGAGTGAAAATCAGACTATAGAATTATTCATCATAAATCAGCTGACTAGTGATTACACAGATGTGTGGAGAAGCCAGTCTATTGCTGTATTTTAATGAGGTCTATAGTTTCAATCAGGTACTTGTGGATGAGAATACTGCGTGAGGTCTACTGTTCACAGAACTACTAGTATAATAGGATTTTACAGTTTTAAGTGATTAGTGAGTTGTCACGTGGTGGATGAGAATACTGCGTGAGGTCTACTGTTCACAGAACTACTAGTATAATAGGATTTTACAGTTTTAAGTGATTAGTGAGTTGTCACGTGGTGGACATGTGTGCCACTCATTGCTAATCATTGTTCATACACCATTTGTTTCGGACACATTGTACAATGCAAAAGTCTGCAATGTGTTATCATCATCATTTCCACTCCACGTGTGCAAAACAAAAGCTGCTTTTTCCGTAGCCAGGAAAATTCTGAACAACTTGTGAAAAGCACCATTAAACAAACCTATCTCGGGTTATGTGCAACAAAGCAGAGGGAGTGAGAGAGAGATAGTTATAGGGCGAGAGAGCGTGGGAGTGAAAAGAGATACACCGTAGCGAGAGAAAAAGACAGTGAAGACACATTGAAATGTGTTTTCTCTCGTGAAATGACATGAGAATATTATCTTTCCGCCCATTTCTTGGTCTGTATATGAAATTTAATGCACTGCTTTGTTGCTCTTCTGGTACAAAGATAAAGCAGCCAAGTATGTATTGTGTATGCAGTATATACATATTTACAAGCTCGTAATGATAAGTGTGAAACCCGAGCAGAAATAGCAGCAAAGATGTATTGTGTATTATATACAAGCTCGTAATAATAAGTGTGAAAGTCATTAGGAAGAGTGAACATTAGCGGATGAGAACGTGTATACATTATGAAACTATTTTATTGCTTTCGTTTGGCTGGAGAGAGAAAGATGTTGCAAGAAGAAGAAGAAGGGGAATGGATGGAATAATGCTGACTGGTAGGGAACTGGGAACAAACGTCAATTGAGATCTTTTTTTTCAGATTGGGAGATCGAGCCGGTCATCGCAAATCACTTCCAATTAAGATTACATATTCTGGAATAGTAATTTACGTCACAAGTCCGGTAACGATAATTTACCGCATAAGATATAATTTACCGCACAATTTCAGTTGGCTTTCAGTAGTTTTTAGGATTCTTGATAAGTATTTCCAACAGTGATGATGGTATTTCACAATTTCTTCATTTTATCACAAATTACCACTCTGAAATCTTTCTAACTTAGATACTATTCTACTGCCTTACACCTTTTGTTTTCATATGAAATATTCATGTCATTACAAATAATTTGATGGAATTGGAAAATTAGAATAATTAATAATTAGTTACAATGATCAAGTGGCTCTTGCTTTTCTTCTTGTTAGTTCAGGTATTTTTCATGAAAATTGGTCTAATTCATATAATTTTTAATAATTTTGTTACAACTAAGAATATATGAATTAGAATTAGGATTAAAATCATAAATTAAAAATAGAAATAATATTTAGTAGGAATAATCTAGTAGATCTTGCTTTTGTTTTTGTTAGGTTGGAATCTTTCTATTTCCCAACTGTACTGTAACTTACAGCTGATGATGTGTGAGCACACACGAAAGCATGCGCCTGTAAAATATTAATTTTTATTAAATCAAAGTGGATTATTGACAATATTTTAAGTCTATTCAATTATCGCATAAGTATGATTGGTTCTGCCCTAAACGTAGTTGGGGACAGAATTATCATACTAATGCGGTAAATACATGAAATATTTTTTTTCCTACAGTTACGTTGAAAAGTGGCCATTGCTGCACTGATTACAGAACGCAAAGAATCACTTTTCCGCTCTAGTGCGGGAAAAATTTTTCTGCACTCCAGATTTGCAACATGGCAACGCAAAATACTTAGTAGGTTATATGGAGCAACAGTGCAGCAGAATCAAAATGAAGTTGGTAACAGTGACTGCTGTGGCTGCTATAGTGAGCAGAGGTGCAACGAAACACAACGCGCTAATTATTACTATTATATATTATAACGAGGACAGCAACAGCACAGTGCCACCACAGCACACACCACACAGCTGCCCCCCGCCATTCAAACACACATACATTATTCAGGCAATTTTACCCATAATTACCCACTTTTCATATTCAATGGTAACTGTAGGAAAAACTTAATGTGAAATACGTGCGCAAAGTTCCTCTGCTGCACTCAAGAAACCATTCCGCCCTCGCCTACGGCTCGGGCGTAAACGTTTCTTTCGGTGCAGCAAACTGTCACTTTGCGTACTAGTTGCACAAATAACTATTGTCATATTTATCTTATAAAGAATAATATTGCTGAGAAACAGAAACTTTCACCTGCTGATGCTCGAGTTTCTGCGTTTTATAAACATGACCCAGCCCGTAGCGCCAGACAGACCTATCGGGCTCAAATAGAATATAATAAAGGCCTATATTATAAGATTTCAAATGAGTTCCTATAACTTTAAACTTCTTAGATAAGTTATTAAATTATTTGAGTTATTATATTAATTAGTTAGATGTTATCAGGACTCAGTAGACAGTGTCTTTTACAGCTATTTTCTAGGAGGCTGAGTGAAGCACACACTGAGACACTGTTAGGAATCTGAATCTGGATCAGTTTGATTGGGATAAGAAACTCATTCAGATGTTTTCTGATCATGCAGTGATGAAGGTAATCTTCTCAATAAAGTTTTTAACAATAAGAAGTTTGTATTGTTGTTACCAAGTGAAGACTATACTGCTACCTGCAGGCTATTATGCAAACTATTTTGGAATGAGGAATTTTGTGGTTGTAGTTGACAAAACTCTCACCTGGGGGGCTGAAGGCAGTTGTTTGAATCAAGGTCTATAAATACAGGTCATGACACTCATGTTCCTTATGGAGCGGCCATTTTATGGGGTCTTTATGGCGGTACATTTGAAAATCCAATCTAATTTAATTTTGTTTGTAACAAAATTATGCATTATAAAAACAATATTCTGTTTCAGATAATATCTGAATTTAGTTATTCAATTTTTAATAATGAGATTTCAATAATAAAAGCTTCAAATATTCATTTCTCCATTATTAAAAATTTTTCTGCACTCCAGATTTGCAACATGGCAACGCAAAATACTTAGTAGGTTATATGGAGCAACAGTGCAGCAGAATCAAAATGAAGTTGGTAACAGTGACTGCTGTGGCTGCTATAGTGAGCAGAGGTGCAACCAAGCACAACGCGCTAATTATTACTATTATATATTATAACGAGGACAGCAACAGCACAGTGCCACCACAGCACACACCACACAGCCGCCTCGCCATTCAAACACACATACATTATTCAGGCAATTTTACCCATAATTACCCACTTTTCATATTCAATGGTAACTGTAGGAAAAACTTAATGTGAAATACGTGCGCAAAGTTCCTCTGCTGCACTCAAGAAACCATTCCGCCCTCGCCTACGGCTCGGGCGTAAACGTTTCTTTCGGTGCAGCAAACTGTCACTTTGCGTACTAGTTGCACAAATAACTATTGTCATATTTATGTTATAAAGAATAATATTGCTGAGAAACAGAAACTTTCACCTGCTGATGCTCGAGTTTCTGCGTTTTATAAACATGACCCAGCCCGTAGCGCCTAGTTCATAACAGACAGACCTATCGGGCTCAAATAGAATATAATAAAGGCCTATATTATAAGATTTCAAATGAGTTCCTATAACTTTAAACTTCTTAGATAAGTTAATAAATTATTTGAGTTATTATATTAATTAGTTAGATGTTATCAGGACTCAGTAGACAGTGTCTTTTACAGCTATTTTCTAGAAGGCTGAGTGAAGCACACACTGAGACAGTGTTAGGAATCTGAATCTGGATCAGTTTGATTGGGATAAGAAACTTATTCAGATGTTTTCTGATCATGCAGTAATGAAGGTAATCTTCTCAATAAAGTTTTTAACAATAAGAAGTTTGTATTGTTGTTACCAAGTGAAGACTATACTGCTACCTGCAGGCTATTATGCAAACTATTTTGGAATGAGGAATTTTGTGGTTGTAGTTGACAAAACTCTCACCTGGGGGGCTGAAGGCAGTTGTTTGAATCAAGGTCTATAAATACAGGTCATGACACTCATGTTCCTTATGGAGCGGCCATTTTATGGGGTCTTTATGGCGGTACATTTGAAAATCCAATCTAATTTAATTTTGTTCGTAACAAAATTATGCATTATAAAAACAATATTCTGTTTCAGATAATATCTGGATTTAGTTATTCAATTTTTAATAATGAGATTTCAATAATAAAAGCTTCAAATATTCATTTCTCCATTATTAAAAATTGCTCTTGCTCTTGTAAATCAAAAATTATGATTCAAAAGGCATTGGGACAAGACAGAAATATATTATGCAACGCCAATTTCAAAAAGAGTTTCAAGTTCCCGATCAATTAAATCTGAAAATCAATAGTTCAGTTCCTAGTTAGAATCGAATTTATTATTATTCCGTTGGAACAATTTATTCAACAATTCAAAGCCAAGCAATATTCCTTGAACAATATAACAAAATAACACATCATGTTCTTCAATCCATAATGAAAACAGCTGATTAATTTGAAAATCGGTGAACTAGGACCCCGGTGAAATGGCGATTTTGCAATGCATCACGGGATTGTGTCATGTCCTGTATTCATAGATCTTGGTTTGTATGTCTCTTCTCCGGAACTGGGAAACATACTCGACTGTAAAGTAAACATAATATGATCTCTTCGTAGTATAGTAAGCTGTAATGAGAATCATATGTTTAGGCCTATTTGTTCTATAAACAGCTGATTATCGGCTTGATTTCATGCATGTAAAACAGCTGATATTGAATGACTATGACAAAAAGTGTTTTTTCAAAACATTTTTCTCGTTCACAGTATTATATCTATTTTGTACGGATTGTAATGAAGGTCTTCGTGAAGAATCCTCCTCAAAGAACGATCGGGAAGTCCAAGGACAGTCGCATATTCGTGTGCTAAACGCCTTGGAGATTACAAAATTGAAGCTCTCACTGTCACAATGTTTTCACGTGATGTAATGGTCCGTGGAACTTTAGATCTTTGTCTCTCTTCTGTATAGAGCTACTTGTGATATAAATATGAAGAAAAATAAAAATCTCAGTACCCTTTTTGAATTATTTTATCACAACATGTTCCAACATGAAAGTCTTTTCAAGACTTGGAAATGGCATCGATGTTGAAACATGTTGTGATAAAATAATAATTCAAAAAGGGTACTAAGATTTTTATTCTCATTTATATTCATCCTTGATCTTTGTTCTGTTGTACTATCTGTTTACTACCATGAAACAACTGATTTCGGGAACAAGACTTTGGTGTTCATTGGAATTGCAGTGTGTAATCCAATTGTATATCCAAAGGTGCGTTTTCCTTTCCTTATTCATAACTCACTCAAATCTTAAATATCCCGTTTGTAACCGACTTCTAAATACCCCATAATGTCCCCTGAATCTGTACCCTTTTTCTCTCCATCCGTCTGCACCGCGTAATCTGTGGTCTCTGCTGCTACATTCGAGTCTCCGTGCGTACTCTGTGGTCTCTGCTGCTACAATTGACTCTCCATGCATACTCTGTGGTCACGACCGTTGATTTCAAACTGTACCCACTCACTGCTCAGTTGAGGAAGGAAACTGAGTTTCCGAAAATTTCCGTTTCTAATGTGAGTTTCTAAGTGTTTCCAATCTATTTATATCTTGTGTCTCCTGTTTTAATATATATATCTAAAGGTGTGTACAGATATACTCGCCGCGAACATGAGCAATTCACTTTTAATCAGCTGATGCCAAGCTTTTATATCTGTATCTTACCGTTTCTGCAAATATACAGATATAGTCAGCTGATTAAAAGTGAATAGCTCATGTTCGCCGCGCGTAAATCAGTACGTACCATATAATTCACAGATCAAACATTGTATTGTTTGCAATTTGATTCGTGTTTGAAAGTTGATTCGCGAGACCGTTACCATTTCCAAATTTCTTTTCTCAGACCAAATTGAAATTCTCAAATAGTAAATATCAATTTCCATTTATTCGCGTTTGATGATAACAAGATAGAGCTCGTCAACGTTTCAACGTTTTCCAAATTCTTTTAACATTGTATATCCGACACAGACATTGTTTTCGTGTCGTGTGTAATAGGAATTCAGAGGGAAAAGAGAGAAAAAACGAGAAATACAGAATAGGTCAGGAAATGAACGAAATGTTGAACAGTTTTAGGCGACAATTGTTGTAGTCATTTGAGCTGGCAGTAGGACCAGGCGTGAAAATAGAGTCACGGAATAGGCAAACTGCTGCTCAGACAATGATGCACTGGGCCCGGAAATAAAACGCCAGGATGACGTGACATTGTTGTCTCTTCTCCAGCAGACGACGTCGTCTGGGGAACGAGGGCAGAGGATACTACTTGGAGATACTGAGAGGGAAAGGAAGGTTGGAGAGAGCTAAAGATGGGAATGTGAAAGGGGAGAGAACAATATTATGGAGAAGATGCACCGACCGGAATTCGGCGGAAACGGTTTCAGTTCGCAGTCTTGATGAGAATGCGCGGGAAATGATTTCCAGTTGGCAGTACTGCTGAGAATGGGCAAGAAATGAGAGATGTCTTGAACCTGTAAAAACGTCTTTGCATCGATATCACATCATCAACGTTCCAATTTTATTCGAGATCGTATTGATCACTTGGCTTCGGGATGTACCATACAATATCGGGGACCGATCTTCGCTTTGGAGTACAAAAGCATGAAAATGTATTACGAAAGAAAAAATTATAATAACATTCATACAGAAATGTTCTATCTAATCACAGTGAATTGAGATTATATCCCAAAGGAAAGGAAAAATTTCTCTCACAAAGGCCCAGTTGCACAAAAGCCGGTTAGATTTCAATCCTGATTAACTTCACGTGAACCAAATTGGAGAAGACCATTTCAAGAAGATGGATCCACTGGAATAATCAGGATTATAACCCGACCTTTTTGCAACCGGCAGTAAGTACCTGATTGAATGATTACAAAACTTCAACAGCCGAGTCATAATTTCGACACAGTCCACCACATATAAACACGCTAACTCACTCTCATCACCAACAGACGACGAGATAATTATTATCAGCTGTTTTTCCAAGGGTGATTGATAATTATCCTTTCAATGTCCTTCAGCGAGTTTTCCAAGGAATGAGACCTAGTTCAATCAAATTTCTATATTATAAACCTAATATGTTCTGAATTTCGTGAGAATCGTTAGAGCCGATCTAGCATCTAAACATCTAAGCATCTGAACATTTGAACATCCAAACATCTAAACATATGAACATAAAAACTAAATTTGCTCGTTTAATAGTATAGGATTTGAACTCATTCAAGTTGGTATATATGCAGGTATTTGACAATTCCTATACTCTGATAAGTGTCTCTGGGAACCTTTAAAAACAAACATTTAGAGATCAAACAAAGTCATCTCTATATAAGTTTATAAAGCTTTTTTATCTGTAGTAACTACAGATAAAAAAAACTTTATATATGGAGATGACTTTATTTGATCTCCATAACTGTTATGATTATCAGATGAAGAAATTAGAAGAATTTCTGAAATGGTTTGGAAATGGTTTTTGTGCGCGGGAGTTGCTGGGTTACAAGAATTGATCGAGGAAGGAATTGAGAGATAAGGAAGAGAATAAGGAAAGTGTAACTACAGTTGTTGAGCAGATTGGAAAAGAGCACCATGGTTTGGACACAAATAAAAAAATTTTCATTAAATTTCATCAAAACTGTCACTTTGACTAACCATTAAATTAATCTATCCTGAACTATTAAACGAGCAACTTCTGTTTATTTGTTTAGATGTTCATATGTTTGTATTACACCGGATCTCGAAATCGGCTCTAACGATTCTCACAAAATTCAGAACATAGTGGGTCTATAATATAACGATTCGATTGCATTAGGTCTCATCCCTGGGAAAACTCGCTTAAGGACATTAAAATGACAATTATCACTATTCATCCTGGGAAAAATAGTTGATAATGATTATTTCGTCGTCTGTTGGTGATGGAAGTGAGTGAGCGAGTTCATGTGTGTGGGACTGTGTCAAAATTATGACTCAGCTGTTGAACTTTTGTAATCATTCAATTGGGTAATCAGTGCCGGTTGCAAAAAACCCGGGTTATTTTCAATCCTGATTAATTCCAGTACATCCATCTTTTTGAAATGGTCTTCTCTTATTTGGTTCTCGTGAAGTTAATCAGGATTAAAATTCAACCGGCTTTTGTGCAACTGGGCCTTTGTGAGGGAAATTTTTGCATTCCTCTGGGAATTAATCCCAATTTACTGTGATTGGATAGAACATTTCTCTATGAATGTTATCATAATTTCTTTTGCTTTTGTACTCCAGAGCGCAGCTCAGTCCCCGATATCAACTTCTTAAAAAGTGAAATACATCAGAATGATCATGAAAAATGAGAGGAGCTAGAAATGAAATATTCGAGGAAAGTATAACGTTCATTCGTCAAAAAAAATTTAGTATCACAGTGCTAATAGTGCTGGATGGAGTGATAAGTAAAATTAGCCTAAACGTTATCTCCTGCCATAGTATAGAGATCTCCTGCCATAGTGCATAGTGTATAGAGATGTTAGAAGTTGAGAAAGTGGAAACATAAACTATAGTGTTTTCAACAGATTATCAAAAATGTAAAATAGTTGTTGGTATGATGTTATTCAATAGACTGCCACAAGCTTGGGCGGAAGCTCCGTTTCACTTGTTCAGAAGAAAATTATATTTTCCATCAGCTACTATCTAAAGTGCTTACTTTACTCCCTGGAACATAATATACTAAAGTGTCACTTTTTTGCTCTCGTGACGAAAAAAGATAAAAAATCCCTAGAGTGGAAAAGTAACTCCATTTGAATAACATGGGAAGCATCTCAATATTAATAACTTACATTTGAAATATGTTTGAAGGTCTAAGCTCAGATGAGGAAGGATATAGAGTAGTCATTGAACAAACTTAATTCAATACCTCAACCAGACATTTGATTTGACCAGTATAAATTATGAAATTTATGTTTGTATGCTAAAATTATTACAAACTTCATATTACTATACTAAAAAAATGTATAATTTTTTTTTATTTCATGTTTTTCAAAATACCAGCCAACGAATATTCCTCATTAACTGATCAAATTTGAAACAGGAACTTCATCATAGCTGTAGTTGTGGCAGCCATTGTTGTTTCAACTTTTGCCGACAGATAGCGTACAGCGCTGTCGGTGAAGAACTGTGATTACAAGCCAGCTGTTTCTGTTCACTTTTTAGATTATGTTGTAACACATTGTTTGGTCGATTTCAAAAATTATTATATTTGCAGTTTTTATAAAAATGTAGGTGGAGGAAAAAAGTTGTGTATATCACGAGTGAAAAAAGTTTTTATCTCTCGGAAAATAATAATTATTGTTGCCCTCGGCTTCGCCTCGGGCTTCAAACTTTCCCCTCAGGGAGGAAAAACAGTACTTTGCACTCTAGATATACAAATAACTATTTTGGTTGGTCAAAAATCATTTTTATTCTCTTAACGATTATTTTGAACTTGAAATTCATGACCTTGAGCATTATTCACAGTCATAGTATTCAATTTTATATTTTATATTTAAACTATTGACTTGATAATATTTTGAAAATTTTTAATTTTGAAAATTATTGTAAATTTGACATTGCTCATAACAATGTATGTTTCATGGCGATAAAATAATATTTATTTATTTAGTGAGGTCCACGTTTTAATGCCAGTATGTGATTAACATTTGTGTTGATTTCCTTGTCTATCATTCGACAAAGCAAATAGCGCCATCCTTCTGTGCAACGTTGCCAGATCGTTCCCTAACAACTTGAAAATATACATAATTAACAGAATATCTAATCTGAAACATGAAAATTCATATAGGATCATTAAAAAAATATTATCTTGACGAATAAAATGTAATTGATTATTTTAAACATTATCAACTGTTGATATTACATCAGATATACCGGGATCAGCCATCCATACTCTATAAAAGGCAGGGAATTGACAACGCTGTTCTTTTATCTTTTCCAACTTCTATTATAATTTGGACGTCACTATAGAGACTAGTGACTTCATTGGAGAGCTGCGGAAATTGGAGTCTGTCTCTTTCTTGACTCTTGGCGGACCTTATCAGTTGAGGCTGCAAAGCTAAAGTGGTCTATTGTCTCTCTCTCTCTCTCTCTTCTTAACCGCCCTCTTCACGTCACCCCCTGGGATTCGACACAAACTGGAAAATTTTCCACTCAGCAAAAAGGAAAGTGCATCTTAAGGTACATACAGATATACGCGCCGCGAAATGAGCAATTCACTTTCAATCAGCTGATGCCAAGCTTTTTATAACTGTATCTTACCGTTTCTGTGAAAATACAGATATATTCAGCTGATTAAAAGTGAATTGATCATGTTCGCGGTGCGTATATCTGTACGCACCTTAACTCTTGCTTCATTCACCCTCATAATAAGACTGTTGTATGTATCTGAAAGGTTCGGGCAACAGCCCTGGAAGAATTCTCTCTCGTTGCAAATTTCAGTGTCGTCATCATCATCATCATCATCATCATCATCATCATCAGAGGAGGGAGAGGAAGAAGAAGAAAAACAACAACAACAACAACATGAACAAGAAGAATAAGAAGAAGAAGAATAGGGAGGAGAAGGAGGAGGAGGAGGAGAAATAATCAGTGGAGGAGGAGGAGGACGAGTTGGGGTAGGAGGAGGAGGAGGAGGAGGAGAAGGAGGAGGAGGAGGAGGAGGTGGAGGAGGAGGAGGAGTAGGAGGAAAAGGAGATGAAGAAGGAAAAGGGGAAGAAATTGAAGAAACAACAGAAGAAGAAAAAAGAGGAACAAGGGAAATTTTCATGTTACATGATAAATAACAATGAGAACTTGATTAACCTTACCAATAACTTGATTATCCTTATCAATAGCTGGGGAGATATCATGGCATTGGACTGAGTGCTGCTACCCCCGGGGGCTGTACAACCCGAAATATCCCTCGCTGAACTCTCAGATCAGCTGCGTATAACCATAGAGAAACAATAGCATAAGTAGATATACCATGTTATAGGGCGTCTATGTCGCGACGCGAAATTCAAAAAGGAACATTCTTGTGAAATTTTATGAAAATCCATTGTTGGGTTTCGCTGTGAATGCGGAACATAAAAACATAAATATGAACATAGAATCATATAAACATAAAGAGAAATGCAAAACCGTCGACTTGAATCTTAGATCTCACTTCGCTCGGTCAATAACAAAGCGTTGATTCAAGAATTGCAACACATGAAATGTGTTAACAAGCTAGAGATTGAACCAGTTATAATCAGCTGGTGCTTCTGCTGAGAATGTTATGCATACTAAGTGACTGACTGCATTACTAAGAGAATTATGTTCCATGTTCTATCAACAGAGAGTTCAATTCAATTCAATTCTTTATTCCAATATAAAACACTGTAAAAAATAAAATAGAATAATCATGGAATAATTATTTTCCCGCATGGATTGTTGATCCGTGCGCGGGGAAAGAGTACCTAATCTATACAGGTAACACTAGTGTAAAAACTACAATCAATAACTTATATCAATTCAAGTTCAGCCTATAAAAAAAATATGTTAAATCCTGTATGAATGTATAAATACAAGCTGTATCAACGACGATTCACACAACACAAGTACCCGACTCAGAATACTTCATCTTCTGGTGAGCTATCTGAACTAACGATTTAACAACAGAAACGAAAGAGTCAGTGTAAGAGGAGAGATGGAGCTTCACAGAGGAAAACAAGGAGCAAACATTGGTGGGTGCAGACATTTTCGGAAATGGAAGAAGATAATTGTGTCACACTTTAGGAAACCACATCTCGAAACTCGCTATTGCAATTGTCTTCCTCTGCTTCAATGGTATTTGAGACATAGCTTCGTAAAGACCCCTACCACTCGCCTCTCCCAGTCTTTATTATTATCTCACGGTACAGTATACAGTGTAGTACATACAGCAAGCTATTCTGTGCTTTTTCTCTTGAGACAAAAACAAAGTATCTCAGCTGACAATACTGTTGAGAGACTATTAAATCTCGGTCGTTGAAACAATTCGAAAAGCTGAGCATCTCGAAAAACGTTTTCGTCGAGTCAGCGATTTGCCGGATAGATCAAAACATAAAAAAGAACTCTGAGAAGGTAGTTTCACAGAGATTTAGTCTACAGTGAGCTATCTTGTGTTCTAGATACTCGTTATCTATTTTCTATTTATTATCTCTCCAACTGTGTTCCTTCTTCATTGGCCATCCTCCTTCAAGAAAAAGCTACAATATGAACTTTCCAGTAGAATTCTTCTCCATAGATTGAAATGGGATTGAATTTCAAAATTCAACACCGTATAGAAATTAGATACAGAAACCTTGAATATGGAATAGGAGAATCAGAATGATCAGGAAAAAAGAGGAACAGGGGAAATTTTTCATGTCACATGATAAATAACAATGGGAACTTGATTAACCTTATCAATAACTAGATTATCCTTATCAATAGCTGGGGAAATATCAGGGCATTGGACTGAGTGCTGCTACCCGCAAGGGCTGTACAACCCGAAATATCCCTCGCTAATCTCTCAGATCAGCCGCTTATAATCATAGAGAAACAATAGAATATATACCATGTTATAGGGCGTTCATGTCGCGACGCGAAATTCAAAAAGGATCATTCCTGTCAAATTTCATGAAAATCTATTGCTGCGTTTTGTTGTGAATGCGGAACATAAAAACATAAATATGTACATAAAAACATGAAGAGGAATGCAAAACCGTCGAATAGATCTCATCTCGCTCGGTAAATATTTAAGCGTTAATACAAGAATCGCAACACATGAAATGTGTGGACAAGTTAGAAACAGAATCAGTTTATGCTTCTAGAATTGAATAAAGTATTCTGCAGTAATATACTATCATTTTATTTGGATGAATGAAATAGAGGTAAGATATCTTCTTCTTCTATATAATAAGAGAGAGTGGGGTTGTGTTTGTTCGCATCAAACATGTCAACTTGTGGATTGCATACCGGAAAAACGGGAATGATTTAGATCTCCAAATTTTGAACATAGATTCTAAAAATATCAATCTCGTGCACCTGGAAGCCCAATTTCTATTTTCCTTCTAGATTTTTCAGAATATTAATGTTCAAATTCATCTATGCTACCGTAGGCTAATTGAAGTTCCATAGCCCAAAGTGTGTATTTTTATGAGCAGGTTATAAGACTACCATTTACGAACGTCTATGTAGCGCAGCGGTAAGAAGCTTGCTTACGGAGCGATGGTACCTCGGTTCAAATCCCACGATGCTTCCCATTTTTTTGTTCTTAATTTTTTCCCTAAACGTATTATTATCAATTATTTTTTGAAGGAATTAGTTTTCATTACTATTGAACTTGGATTTTATCAAATAATTATTTTCAATGTAAAATTTTGCCACCAGTACAAATGAATTGGACATAGTCTTCATGCTGTAGGCCTATAATTTATTGAATTTCATAAGAAAAACATGAATAGATCACAATAAAATGAGTAATAATTTATATTCTTCAGTTATAATGTAGGCTACTATCAGACACGAATTCCCAGTGAAACGAGTATTTTAGGTATTTTTTTGGAATTGGGAAAACAAAAGGCTGCCTGATTCAAATTGAGGAGGATCCTAATAGAACTAAAATTTATTGATGTATTGGAAAAATCAATATGATTCTGTGAGGTTCCAAGTATTATGTATTCTTCAGTTTTCTATACTTTAATAACTAGATACTAATAACTATACTAATAGCTAGAGCTATGACCTTCCACTTTTGTTTTCGGAACTGCTTAATAAACAATTATTCTCATATATATTGTTTATTTCTCTGTGTGGCAAAAAATAGCGTTCGCACCACGGGCAAAAATGTTTTTCCGGCTCTCAATCTTTTCTAGTCCTCGGCCTACGGCCTCGGACTTGAAAACCGATTTCGAGCCGGAAAAGTCTCATTTTCGGCCCTAGGTGCGAAATATACTATTTTCCACTCTAACAAGAATTGGTCAACCTCATAGAAAGCCTTCTCGCTGAGAAAAGAATATAGTTTTGTTTTGAATTGTTTTTCTTCAACAATACTTCTCAATACTGAACTCATTGCTAGCGATCAGACACGTGTCTCTGCTAGCAATTACTGCCGGTAAAATGAGTACAACTGGGATTTCAGTTATGTTATATCTAATTTATTTTTATTATTTCTAGAATAGAGTATATTCTTATTTTCTGTATGATGTACCCAATTATTATGTGAATTTGTAATTGTATAAATCTTGTATATAATATGGCGAATAAATTGAATTGAATTGAAAAAAAAATCAGCCGGAAGTTTCGCAAAAACGTATGGATCTGCCATACTGAATGCAACTTTATTTTCCTATATGAGAAGGTGATCATGCGATACATGATTTCGATACGAAATTTCAAGAGAAAATGAATGGTGAAAACCGCACATTGATATCTCAAACCGTTCAGAAGATATTCACATTATTAATCAATACTATTCAAAGCAGAAAGGAGAGAAAAAAGTCTGAGAACGGCTTAACATCTCATACACGAAGGTTATTTGACGGTGGGTGTGATTGGGGATCCTAGGCTACTCAAATTGAAATTACTACTCCATTATGAATTCAAAAATCTTGTCCGCCATC
The DNA here is from genome assembly GCF_014356525.2 of Nilaparvata lugens. Taxonomy (NCBI): domain Eukaryota; kingdom Metazoa; phylum Arthropoda; class Insecta; order Hemiptera; family Delphacidae; genus Nilaparvata; species Nilaparvata lugens. Next base: position 4,088,683 of record NC_052512.1, on the reverse strand, counting down.
TTGGATCCGCCATATTGAATGCAACTTTATCTTTTTAAATAGGAAGGTGGTCATGCGCATGATTTCGATACGAAAATTTAAGAGAAAATAAGTGGTGAAAACTGCACATCTCAAACCGTTCAGAAGATATTCACATCATTAATCAATACCACTTGTGTATTTCATGATTATTGATTATTGTGTATTCCCGATATGCATGAAATTGATTAATAATGTGAATACCTTCTGAATGGTTCGAGATATCGATGTGCGGCCTTCACCGTTCATTTTCTGTTGAAATTTCATATCGAAATCATGTATCGCATGACCACCTTCCTATTCAAAAAAATGAAGTTGCATTCAATATGGCGGATCCAAGATGGCGGACCAGATTATTGAATTCATAGTAAATTAGTATTTTCAATTCGAGTAGGATCCTCAACCACACCCATCATCAAATTACTTTTGTGTATGAGATATTAAGCCATTCTCGGACTTTTCACCCACTCTGTATATTATTAGAAATACTATGTAACGACTACTGCTTACAATTCTATACAGTAGAATATACCTGTAGCTTTGCCTCCGTGACATGGAGATGACATATAGACAAGGCTTGTTCCGCGGAGTAATACTCACGACTTTGCAAAAACATCAGGCTTCAAACTCCCTAGATCCCTAGATGGAGGAAGCTATCTGCCTAAAGAGATTCTTCATGAATTGATTGATTGAGTACTTTATTTATGTAGATTACAATAAAGACTGGCTTATAGCATAGAGAAACAATAGCGCAAGTAGATATCCCATGGTATAGGGAGTTTATGTCGTAACTTTTACTGTTATCTCAAGCCTTAGATAGTCCACGTAGTTCTTCCCTGTGGAGGTTCTTCCTTTGTGACACTGTTAGTCTCTCATATTGTGCCGTTCATACAATCTCACCCGGCCAAAACAGTAAAGATCGACAATAATGGACAGTAATCGGCTTGAGATAACAATAGAAGTTGCGACATAAACTCATCATACCGTGGGATATCTACGTACGCTATTGTTTCTCTATGCTTTTACACAATATACAATAGCTTACAATACAGCAAAATTATAGATGAATTTACATTAATATAGACTAAGAAAATAATTATTGAACTGTATATGATATGGAAAAAGCATTTTGGAATAAACAAATAATAGCTTTATTGGCATTCATTGAATGGACAAAAGCCTCTCAATTGGGGTAATTTTTGGTTAGCAGTTACTAAAAACCATCTTGGAATAATAAAATTTACAATATATTTACAAATTGGCCATTATTCTTCGATTCCTGGCTGTTGTCGGCCACATATCTCCTACACGCTGAGCGATCTCGTCCCTGCATCTAATGGCTGGGCGTCCTCTCGTTCTTCTTCTGTCGCGCGGAATCCATTCGGTGCATATCTTTGCCCAGCGTTCCGGTGCCATCCTCGCCACGTGTCCTGCCCATTTCCATTTGACGAGATGCGCTTCCTTTCGAAGATATTTAACTCTCACCTGCTGTGGAACCTGGGTGTTTCTGACTCGCTGATTCAACCGTAGACCAAGTATGCTCCTCGACATTTTCGTCTGGGTAGTCTCGAGTCTCCTATCCAGGTACGATGTTAATGACCAGGTCTGTGCGCCATATAAAATTGTCATTTCCTCAAGACGTTTGATTTCAAGCTGTTTGAGAAGTCACCTTTGAATATTTTCTCCAATGGCCAATATTTTTTCCATCCTTTTTTGATTTTTTGTTTCACCTCCTTCTCAGTTCGGTTATTAAAAGATAGGAGCTGTCCTAAATATTCATACTCCTCGACGTATTCTATATTACCACATGTCACCATTACTCCCTCCTTGTTGAAATTTGTCATCACTCTCGTTTTGCTCGCATTTTGGAATAACTATAGATAATATTGTTATGCATCCACATAAATTGGCGGAGCTCAATGTCGATTCTTTGGAAAGAATATTTAAAATATCCTTCCCACTAACTCTCTGCCAAAAATGAGTGAGAATGAGAGAGTTGTAACGTATCACCAACAACGGAACGAGCATGTTGAACGAATGTCAGCTGATAGGCTGTGTTGTGCTAAAATGATATTCCAGAAAGCACATGAAAATCTCTCAATGATTTGATGTAACACAATTTGTGTTTTGATGTTTCATATTGTATCCAATTTCAATTTTGTTTACTGAATAGCCAATGTACTGATGCATTGTACATGTATTAATTTTTTCCTGAGGGTGATGCCCACATGAGCTCTAGTGGGTGATGGGCGGATGATAATGAGAGATGAATGAACCTACAGTTTCAGGTGGGTACCGAACCACCGGGAAGCGATGATTCACGAAATTAATAGAAATATCTCTATTCCCATTTCTAACGAGTTTATTGTGTGCACCCCTGCATCTGTGTCAAATCAGCATGAATTATTGCGGATTTAAACTTGAACAATCCTTTAAACGAGAAACTCAATAATCTGAAAAATAATTAATTATAATTCAACGTAAAACCAAATTAATTTCTGTAAATCACCCGGAAGACTTCTGTGGAGTGATTCTCACGATTCAATTTGGTTTTTCATTTAACAATTTGGTTTTTCACTGTGGTTGCACAGTCCCAGAACATAATTATAAATTTTATATTCAGTAGCATTTGAATAAATGCAATATTTCAGTAATTCCCATCTGTAATCTGAAAAATTACTAGTTTGAAGATTTCATTGTTTCTTTTTTGATTCATGCAATAAGTAGCCTGAATAATCAAAAATGATGATGAGAGAAAAAATAATGTAACCTTGTGCTATTCCTCTCCCAAGTTTAGATAAGGTTACACTTAGTTCGAAATAGGTTGAGAGTATTGTAGTTGTACACTTCACAAAATTTTCAGTTCTTAATCATTTTCTTAAACTAGATTTTCAAATTTAGATGCTTTAAAAACAAATATGGCGGAAAAATTTCATATTATTATTAATATCGGGGACCGGGCTTCGCTCTGAAGTACAAAAGCATGAAAAATGTATTACGAAAGAAGAAATTATAATATCATTCATACAGAAATGTTCTATCTGATCACAGAGAATTAAGATTAATTATTCCTAGAGGAATGCAAAAATTTCCCTCACAAAGGCCCGGTTGCACAAAACCCGGTTAAGTTTTGATCCTGATTAATTTCACGTGAACCAAAACAGAGAAGACCATTTCAAAAACATGGATCTACTGGAATTATTCAGGATTGAGAATAACCCGGCTTTTTTTAAACCGGCACTAAGCACCTGATTGGATGATTACAAAAGTTCAACAGCTGAGTCATAATTTTGACACAGTCCCACACACATTAACTCGCTCACTAACTTCAATTTTCAGTTTATTCAATTCATCAAAAACACACAAAACAAGACAAAACAAAACTTCCAACTTCCATCATCAACAGACGACGAAATAATTATTATCAGCTGTTTTTTCAAGGATGAATAATAATTATCCTTTCAATGTCCATCAGCGAGTTTTCCCATGGATGAGACCTAGTGCAATCGATTTTTTTTATTATAAACCTACCATTTTCTTAATTTCGTGAGAATCGCTAGAGCCGTTTTCGAGATCCGGTGAAATACAAACACATCCTATCATAATAAGCGAGCAATTCCTGTATTTATATATCTGGTTATTCTTATATCAGTTTCTTTATATATGGTTATTTATGCTCAACGGATCTCGAGAACGGCTCTAACGATTTTCACGAAATTTGGAACATAGTAGGTTTATGATATGAAGATTCGATCGCACTACGCCTTATTCTTGGGAAAACTTGCTGAACGACATTAAAAGGATAATTCATCTTTGGCTGAAACAGCTGTGGATGATAAAAAAGTGAGTGAGCGAGTGTATATGTGAAAAATCAAAGTATCGCATCCCCGAAATCCATAAGATGACATTTAGGCAGCTGTGGAATATGAACACGATAATTTTAGAGAATTGTGTTCTGTTTATCAATAAATAAAAATAGCGAGCGAAGCTTGGTGCCCCGATATTAAACATCTAAACATCCAAACATCTAAACATCTAAACATCTAAACATCTAAACATATAAACAGAAATTGCTCGTTTAATAGTATAGGATTTAGTTTTGTTGTTGGATGAGAAAACTACGATCACCGTACTCTACTATCATTATTCAAGGCATGGGTCAAGAGTTCAACAGAACTGGAGAGCATCAAGAGAAATAAAAAGCAGTGATCAAATAAGCCGAGAAAAAACTTGAATCGAATCAACCCCACACGCTCATTTGAGTTGATAGTGGTATGGTAAAGACTACAGTCAGTGTTAGTGGAATGGGAGGAATTCGTGCTCTTCCTAAGAAAGACTGACAGTTTGAGGAGGATCAGACCAGTTTTGTTCCCGACATCACTCGGTTAGTGGACGTTGCTCGTTCTGGAAAATTCTGGAGAGCGAGTGGAGCTAATCTTGTTGCGCGCACGGCTCATGCCAATCCCACGGGACCACTTACAAAACATTTATTGCCTTGAAAAATTTACGAGCACACCAACAAGAGTTGTTTGATAGAGCTAGTCACTACGTTACACTCACTCGGTAGGGGTGATTAGGTGGGAGAGTGTATAAATTGTGATGAGAAGGGAAGAGGAGGAGAAAATGAGGGAGGTGAGAATTGTAGAAGAATGGGAGAAAAGAGGTGGATGAGTGATAGGGGGCTGGTGAGAAAGGGTAGATAAGATTAGATTCAGATGGAATTGAATAGAGAATGCATTTATTCAAATGCCAACTGATATATAATTATTATTGAACGAAAATCCTAAATAAATGCTGCAAATCACCCCGAAGACCTCTGCTACTGCAGACATTGACAACAGGGCTAACAGCTAGATGGAAATTCGATGAGAACTACTATCCAAAAATTGGTTGCCAGCCGGGAATCGAACCCGGTACCTCCCAATTGCCAATCAGGAATGCTCGCCCTTACACCAAACTGACAATCTCTGGATAGCAGCGCTCATTCTATACGAAGCCATAGCGGCCAACTAGTTACAGATGGAATTAAATAGAGAATGCATTTATTCAAATGCTAATTAATATATAATTATTTGCAGCATTTATTTAGGATTTTCGTTCAATAATAATTATATATTAATTAGAATTTGAATAAATGGATTCTCTATTTAATTCCATCTGTAACTAGTTGGCCGCTATGGCTTCGTATAAAATGAGCGCTGCTATCCAGAGATTGTCAGTTTGGTGTAAGGGTAAGCATTCCTGACTGGCAATTGGGAGGTACCGGATTCGATTCACGGGCTGGCAACCAATTTTTGGATAGTAGTTCTCATCGAATTTCCATCTAGCTGTTAGCCCTGTTGTCAATGTCTGCAGTAGCAGAGGTCTTCGAGGTGATTTGCAGCATTTATTTAGGATTTTCGTTCAATAATAATTATAAGATTAGATTTTTTCATTTATGTGTGTTACAATATATACTGGCTTATACACTATTTTACATTAAATGACGATAATGCTAGTTATTCAACGAATTTTACAAAGTATAAATAATTAATCAATGAGAATATAGATTGAATGCAATTGAAATAACGATAGTATAATAATGTGATGTAACTTCATAAATCGGCGGTGTTTCAACAAATGATTGTTGATTCCCTCGGAAGGATATGAATTATCCTTCCCATTAACACACGACCAAAGAGAGAGAGAGAGAGAGAGTATAGATTGAGATGAGTATTGGAGAAAAGGAGAAAATGAGAGAGATGTAAATAATAGGAACCCTGCAATGCATGATTTTTCAAATATTTTGAGGAAAAATATCATTGAACTCAGAATTCATTGCTGATAACAATAAAAATAATTGAAAAAAATCCAAACATTTTTCATAATTACTTTTTGGGCATTTTAAGTTATGACTCCGAATAGAGTCATCATGCATTGAGTAGCAAGTTTCATCATAGAAAGCATTCATACTTTGAGCCACAAATGGCGACCACGTGCTCTCCTAAAATTTAAAAATTGTAGATTTCTGTTATTTATTGCAACACGTGCTCTGAACATATTGTATTGTAAGAATATGAACGCTCGAAGAGCTAGAATAATAAAAAGAACCGTTTCTCGAAACTATTGAGAATGCATTTGAATAGCCTACCTAGACAGACGCTGGGGCATTATTCTTTTCAAAATAGTTTGAAACAAAATCATTCTGTCATAGAAACTTGCTAACAATATATGATAACAGTAACGTCAGTCACAGACACGTTTACAATAGAAACCACATGGCCCACTGTGTTTTGTGTCAACCCTTGTATATATCTATAGCATAAGTTGATGGCAGGTAAATGAAGATTGTGAATAGCGATATAGATATATAGTTAGGAGAGAAGTAAATATAGATATGTAGTTTTCAATGTAACCACATGGTCAGCATATGCTACAATTTTACCACGTGGTCAGCATATGAATATTATTGAAGCAATTATTTGATGATCAGTTATTTGAATGGTGATCACATAAAACGATAAACATGATATATGAGTAAATGTATTTATAAACTAGGGCGTGAAGTAGATTAGGCTATATGTATAAAGTATTCAACAAATATAATGTTGTACAATAAATTATAATTTAATAATTATTATAAGCTAATTAAGTTAGTTGAATCCGAATTCATAGGCTAAGGACAAATTTGTAAATAGAATAAATTAGTATATTTGATTGAAACATGTTGACAATGAGTATAAGAAACCTGCTTAATTAATTAAGTAGTAATAAATTGGTATCTCATTAATTTGATTTATTCAACTCAATTGAAATGATGTACTGTATGACATTGTATTTTGTTCATTTCATGTATTTATTATTGAAGTATTTGCCATATCAGATTTATAAGATTGATTACTGTATTAATCAAATCAATGCATTCAAAATGTCAGTATCCAAACTTCAGAGTTTAAATATTGATAAAATATATGATATCATTTGTTTTAATAATGAAGGGGAGCCATAGTTTGAAATGATATAACATAATAAACATTATAGTGAATTCAAATTGATATTTGAACTCAATTTGTAAGCAGAATATTAGGCTGAAGAGTTTGAGTGTAGGCGGAGCTAGGTGGCGAATGGTGATGAGGGGTGGAAAATCGTGGTGCTAGTATATATGCAGGCAGACCCTGTCTTGCAAGTTAGTGGCAGTGAGTGGCTGGGTGTTGCTGTGAGTTGCTGTGAGTCTCTCTTAGTCTCTTGGATTTTGGACAGTGTAGGAGTGAGTTTTTTGGTTTCAGACTTCAATTATCCTATAGGGAATTGACTGAGCCAGGTAAAGATTGTATTTAGAATTTTCAATTTTTCTCATTTCAAATCCACACCACCCCACCCTAAAAAGCCCAAATAAGTATATCCAATTTCATAGGATTATAGTAAAGAGCAAACTTAATTATTACTTCTTTTTAAATTCATATCTAAAGACTTAATTAATTTCTTGAAGCTTACAGTTGAAATTCACTTCTAAGCACAAATAATAGTTTTTTAAAGCAAGGCTCCACTAATCATATTCATTCTTTAAAATTTATCAATTCTCTTATTTTTGACTATAATCATATTTTCAACTAGAGTTGTTCAATATTTTGATTTAATTACTTATTTTTCAAGTGACCTGATAAAAGTAATAAGAACTGTTTGTTAAATTTTGTTGTATAAAATTAAACTTGAACTGTAGTACTTTCAAAAACTTAATCATCTTGTATTTATTTCTAATCATTACTATATTTTTGATCAATTTTTTATAAATTCATATAAATTAAAGTTCAATAATAAATTCATAATTACCTTTGTTTTGCCTTTCACTTCGTACATTCCCTTACACACGACCCTGATCTATCTATCTTTATCTTTTTCTTCAATACTATTATTAGTTCAGTGAGTGAAATATAAGTATCTACACAGTGAGTGAAATTATAGTAAAGTAATTATTTTATCAATTCATAGTAATTGATTGGCGCCGGGCAAAATACCGTATAGAGTGAGGGAGTTCGAAACCCACTCTAAACAAAGACCGACAGTGGGAAAAGAGTTCAAAATGTCGCCGCAACTAGGGGCCAGATTCTAAGTTAATCTGCTGAAGTGTATCAAGTGAAAGTGCATAATAGTGAATTGGTATATATAATCACCTTTATTTGTGTGAAATTCTTATTTAGTGTGCTACAGAAGTGTTATAATTATTATTATTAGTATTGCCAGGTAGGAAAGTTATCCGTTTAAATTCTTCAAATTCTCAGTGTTTATTACTTGATTATTTTGTATGTAAATTTTTGAATTCGTATTTGGTGCGCTCAACCATATGTAGATTTTTATATAGGTTATAAGAAAGTTGATATTATTTATTCTCATTCAATATTACTTTAGGGGTAGGTTTATTTTAAAAGTCTGTTATTTGGGTTTAATCAATCATTCAGTATGTTATTTTGGTGAATATAGTTTTGGGTTATATTAGTAGAATTGGGTAAAGAAGTAGAGAATTGGAAGCCCTGAGTATAGTATCATTCATATATTTTTATATTATTTTATCCAGTCAAGCATTATAGAAAATCAATTTTGAATTATTTATTTGTGGGTGTAGTTTAGTAAACAGTATTTTAATCTTCTGTATGAACATTATTTGGGTCATGTATGAGCTTCGTGATAGGTAGGATTAGTAATAGGTTCGAAGTATAGGTTATGTCAGGATATTTTCTTAGAAATAGGGTTGTAAACACACTTCAATCAGACACAATGGCAACAAATGAGAGCAGCACAACAAATTTCGAAAGCAGTGAGGGCAGCACAGACAACATCATTGAGAGTCAGGAGCAATATTCACCGGAGATGTTACCAAATTCTGACATGGTAAATCAACCTGGTGACTCTCACGACGACCAAGAACAAATTCCGAGTGAAAAAAGCTGTAAAGTAGGACTATCAGGGAAAGAAATGGACAAGATTTTCAACTTATTAACAAGTATGAGGGAAGATATGGGTGCCAGTTTCGAAGAAAGCCGGACAAGTATGAGCAAGCAATTTGAAGAAAACAGTAAGAAATTGGAAGAAAACAGTAAGAAATTGGAAGAGAATAAGAAAGAAATGAACGAGAAGTTAGAAAAGTTAAGTAGCAATGTAGAACAGCTGGAGAGAAGATTTGAGAAGAAAATGGAGGAAAAAACTAAAGAGATTTGTGATGAGATAGCAATAAAAATAACAGCAGTTGAGAAAAACGTCGAGAGAATAGATAAGAGACTTTCAACAGAGATCGCATTGGTGAGAAAGGAGCTATCAGAGAAATCAGGTGGAATGGATAATGCAGCCTTCAAAAGATTTGAGGAGCAGCTCGCGGAATTTTACAGAGAGAAGGAAAGGATGAAAACGGAATTCGAGAAGGCCAGGACACAACCGATTATTGTCAACACCAGCTGTAGGGGATTGGATGAAGTGCCAAAAATTTGAGAAATATCTGGAGAATCCTATGCAATTTTTTTATTAAGTTGAAAGAATATTTGCGGCGTAGTGGGAAAATTAACTGGAGTGAGCAATCAAGCATCATACTTATTATACGTTTTGATGTTTACATGAGTTTGTGAATTTGAGTGAAATTTTAAATATTTTTTTGCAGTTGTGAAGGAAGAATTTTGTTTGTATTCGTATTTGGAAATTGATCAATCTAATAAATTCAAAATTGTAGTAGATACATTTTTTGGACTCAAAATTGTGTACGAATTATCATTTAAGTTATGTAAGTAGCATAACCTTTAGACTGTGTATTCCAAATTAAGGTTTGAAGCAGTTTTGGGCAAATGCCTGTTGTTTTTACCTGGATTGTATTTGCATATGAATAAATAAATAAAAATAAAATAAAATAAATAAAATCATTGAAAAGTCATTTGATAGTCAATACTCAGCATGGTGGATGATTATTCAGGCTAGCATTGACTCTTTTGAACAATTTGAGGAGCGATTCACTAATAAATTCTGGAGCCAACTCACTCAAGATTCAGTGCGAGAGAGTTTGAGAACCGGAAAATTTATTAGAGGGAGGAAATTAAACGCAAGTGAGTACTTCATAAAGCAGATGCTCATTGCAAGGAATTTGACACCGGCACTCTCGGATGAAGAAATCATAATAAAACTAGTCAAACATTATGGAACTGGATAAGAAACAGCTAGATTCAATAGGAATGTTAAGACAGTGCCCGAGATGGAAAAACTATTGGAAGAATGGAGCTTGCAAAATATTGATGTTGAGAAGAATGAATTAAGGGAGAAGCGAGAACAAAAAGAGAAGAATGTATGGGTACAAAGAGAAGAGAGAAAAAGTCCGCAAATGAAAAGAAGAGAGCAGGAGATTGGTAACGGACAGCAGCGTCGGGACAGCAATCTGACTTTCAACGGCGATAAGGGAAGAGGAGGTTTCATTCGAGATGGAAGATGGAATAGCGACCAGAATTCTAATTGGCAGAACACCAATTCGTCATCAAATGTGAATTGGAGGAGGAGAAACGTGAATCAGCCACAGCCACGCAGTCAGCAGAGTCCAACAGGAGAGAAAGGAGAAAAACGGTATCATAAACACGAGAATGCTATAGAAGAGCTTCATGAAGGAAAACAGAGTCAACAGTTTGAAGAAAGGAATCCACAAATGAAGAGAAGACGATATGGAAACGATAATTTCGGATCAAGGGGATCAATCAATCATGAGAACTACTCGCAGAGAAGTAAGGCTGATGACAATGGAAACACCTTTGAACGGAATACAAACTGGAATAGAGGAGGACAGAATGACTACCGACAAAGAGGATCGTCTCCAGATGATAATTGGAGGAGAGTGAAGAAAAATATGGAAGATAATAATCAAATTGTTAACTAATTATTATCTGGAATGATATTCGACTGGGGAACTGTAAATATACGGACCAGTGTAAATAGATAGTATTGAAGAAATCATAATAATAGACTAGGCTAATTAGGGAATAGACAGTTGCCTGTGAACAATCAATAAACAATGAAGGGAGAAGGACAGCAAATGACTCACAAGAATGACAAAATGAAAGTGAAAGGACTAGAGTAGAAAGAGAAAGTGGTAACACCTGCGAGATGAGCGAGAGACATGAGAAGGAGTGAGATGGAGAATGTATTGTTCACGGAGTAAACAAGCCAGTAAGCATTATGCGGAATTCACACAAGGGGTGGATTAAGTAGCCTTATTGTGTGAAGGATGCACTATGCTGAAAAACTTAACTGTAAATATGTGTAGCTGGTAGTATCAATTGTACAGCCTTATTGTGTGAAGGATGCACTATGCTGAAAAACTTAACTGTAAATATGTGTAGCTGGTAGTATTAATTGTACAGTACAGTAAGATGAGGAAAGATAGAAACGAAAAAAAAAATGGAGCAGCGGACGTGGTGGACATCATCAGCATACAAGTCACTAGGGTAACGTCCAGTCAGAATTCCACGTAACATGCAGCATCCAATGATCCGGTTGTACAGCGATGGAGAACTACAGTGATCTTCAAACTTCTAGACCGTCCATATTATGAACTCATATTGTGTTGTCTGAAGTGTGAGAACATTAATTGCATTACGTAGTTTACTCTTAATAACCATCCTTTTAGTGTGAATGTCACAAGACTAAACTCATGTTTCATTTAGTATTTGCTCTTGAGAGGGAGGTTTTGAGCCACAAATGGCGACCACGTGCTCTCCTAAAATTTAAAAATTGTAGATTTCTGTTATTTGTTGCAACACGTGCTCTGAACATATTGTATTGTAAGAATATGAACGCTCGAAGAGCTAGAATAATAAAATGAACCGTTTCTCGAAACTATTGAGAATGCATTTGAATAGCCTACCTAGACAGACGCTGGGGCATTATTCTTTTCAAAATAGTTTGAAACAAAATCATTCTGTCATAGAAACTTGCTAACAATATATGATAACAGTAACGTCAGTCACAGACACGTTTACAATAGAAACCACATGGCCCACTGTGTTTTGTGTCAACCCTTGTATATATCTATAGCATAAGTTGATGGCAGGTAAATGAAGATTGTGAATAGCGATATAGATATATAGTTAGGAGAGAAGTAAATATAGATATGTAGTTTTCAATGTAACCACATGGTCAGCATATGCTACAATTTTACCACGTGGTCAGCATATGAATATTATTGAAGCAATTATTTGATGATCAGTTATTTGAATGGTGATCACATAAAACGATAAACATGATATATGAGTAAATGTATTTATAAACTAGGGCGTGAAGTAGATTAGGCTATATGTATAAAGTATTCAACAAATATAATGTTGTACAATAAATTATAATTTAATAATTATTATAAGCTAATTAAGTTAGTTGAATCCGAATTCATAGGCTAAGGACAAATTTGTAAATAGAATAAATTAGTATATTTGATTGAAACATGTTGACAATGAGTATAAGAAACCTGCTTAATTAATTAAGTAGTAATAAATTGGTATCTCATTAATTTGATTTATTCAACTCAATTGAAATGATGTACTGTATGACATTGTATTTTGTTCATTTCATGTATTTATTATTGAAGTATTTGCCATATCAGATTTATAAGATTGATTACTGTATTAATCAAATCAATGCATTCAAAATGTCAGTATCCAAACTTCAGAGTTTAAATATTGATAAAATATATGATATCATTTGTTTTAATAATGAAGGGGAGCCATAGTTTAAAATGATATAAAATAATAAAGTAATGCTTAAATATTATTGAAGCAATTATTTGATGATCAGTTATTTGAATGGTGATCACATAAAACGATAAACATGATATATGAGTAAATGTATTTATAAACTAGGGCGTGAAGTAGATTAGGCTATATGTATAAAGTATTCAACAAATATAATGTTGCTTAGATTTTCTCTCTCTATTAGTCTCTTGGATTTTGGACAGTGTAGGAGTGAGTTTTTTGGTTTCAGACTTCAATTATCCTATAGGGAATTGACTGAGCCAGGTAAAGATTGTATTTAGAATTTTCAATTTTTCTCATTTCAAATCCACACCACCCCACCCTAAAAAGCCCAAATAAGTATATCCAATTTCATAGGATTATAGTAAAGAGCAAACTTAATTATTACTTATTATTAGTGAGTGAAATTATAGTAAAGTAATTATTTTATCAATTCATAGTAATTGATTGGCGCCGGGCAAAATACCGTGTAGAGTGAGGGAGTTCGAAACCCACTCTAAACAAAGACCGACAGTGGGAAAGAGTTCAACTTCAAACACATATTTGATGCTTATAAAAAAGGTTTCTGGCTTATAAAGAGTGACTTATTTCGATTTTTGGAATAGAATTAATTATTATATTAGAATAAATATATAATAAGTGAAATCATGCTGATATTTTTTATTAGTATGTCATAAGAAATGACAATAAATTATTATCACTATTGCAGGTAAAATCTTTGAGAATAATAGGAATAGGCTTTACTATGTAGCCCAATACAATGCATTATGGAATTTCACATTTAGAATAAAATTATGAAGAAATGATCATGAAGTTCGAATAACGATAGAAATGTAACATACCGGTATTTTGTATGTTGCGAAAAATGTTCAACTTCTACTCACGTTCCAGCAAGTTCTCAGTACTGGTGTGGAATCAATCAGGTCTGGCCAAGTCAGATGTAGAATAGTCCTTATTTACAAGCACTCAGTTCTTGTCAACAAGCCTAATGTGAAATCTTGTCGTCAGTTGTGGAATAAAAATGAAAATAGTTTTTATATACAAGCACTCACTATGTACGAAGCCTATTGTAGAATCTTGTATTGTTGTAAATTGTGGAATAGAAATGAAGACAGTTTTTATATACAATCACTAAGTCCTTATCAGTAGTCTGATATTAGACCACTGAACACCTGGTAGAGATAGCTTATTCTCAATCCTAATCTTCATCCCTACTGTCTGATTGAATAGGAAGAGCAAATAATGTTTCTTCAGTAACTTCTTGTAAACTACCATTATTATTCACTACATAGGCTACACGATTTCTCCATCCATCCTTCAAGAGATGCATAAGATAAATAGAAATAAATTTGAATTTAATCGTAAACAACAATACAATAACGATCACACGCCCAAAAACCGCATAAACATGAGCCAAAACTAGGGATATAGGTTATGTTAGAGGTTAGGTCTATGGGTCCCATCCGCGCAATGACTCCAGAAAGAATCATGAACATTTCATTGTGTGGACATAGAACAGAATTTTTCCCAATTTTATACTTATTTTATTTAAAAACCTGAAATAATATTTGATCTATTTATATTTTTTCAATAAAAATGAGCTAATAGTCAAGTTTTTACAAATTTTTCAAAAGTGTGATCGTCCCGTACTCAGAAGGCCATGACACTTCAGATGGAATCCTTACAATACTGATAAACCACTATGTGCATCTAGATTTGAGCTAAATCTCCAGTACGGTAAAAGCGTATATGTGTTTCCTGAACCAGCAAGATGTAATCTGTATATGTTTCTGCCTTCTCACTATGCCCTGAGTATATTCGAGCTATACGTGAACCGGATTAGGGAGTATCCAATCAACTACCATCAGAATTAGCGATGGAGTAATGCAAATTGGAGAAGATGGGAATCAGCTCGATAGTAGGCTCTACTCTACTAATTATTCAGCAAGAAACCTTTTTCTCGCCACGCATCGGATTAGAAAAAAGCCCAAGATTACCGGCTACCGTGCAAATGGGTGGTGCAAGCATGCTTGAGAGTGCAGATGAAAAACGGGAAAAAATTTCGGTTGGAAAATAGCTTTCGGATGAGAGGAAATTCGTTGTTAATGGTAGGAATTTCCAGATAGGGAGGGAAACCCCCTGTTTTTCTACCCTCCCGCGAGGGATTTTTTTCTCCAACCACTCCGGCGTCACGTTTCCCCAATTATTTCTAGTAGCTTATTACCTACCGACCAGGGTTGTGAGTGATGACTGATTTGTCCGTGGTTTGACGGTTGAGGGGTTAGAGGTCTGTTACATGCCCGCTCAGGCATTTTCTCCAGATGGGGTTTGAAATATCAGGAAACCTGATCCTAAAGTTTGTTTGCGCTGAAGTTGGTTAATCCAGATCGCATTTCATATGAGGAATAATGAGAAAACAACATCAAATTTAATAATCTCCACGAAAATACAGAGAATGTTTATGAAATATAAATATGAGGTTCTTGAATTTCCCAACAAAATTCAGAAGCGGTATCACATCTGGAAAATTGAGTATTTTATTTGTGTATTTTAAACTATGACAAGTCACTTCTGACGCTCCCACATGCTGATCCATAAAGCATAAGCTTATATATTATATATATATAATATTTTATTGGGAAGGAAGAATAATATAGGAATATTCACATAAATATCATTTATAATCATATTTATTTCTGGTGAAGGAGCGGTATCACATCTGAAAAGTTGAGTATTTTTTACTGGGAGAGAGAGAATAATATAGGAATATATTTACATATCATTTATTACTATCTTAAATCACTGGTACGGGAAGGGCCGTTTTGCAGGTGAGAATGATGTTTCTAGTCGAGACGTCAGCCGAGACTAGAATTTCATTCAAGCACTGGAAAAGACATTCACGTCCAAGTAGCTTACATTAATTTTTTAGACAGAAAGCTCTATGTTTATTCAGGATTTTTTTCTAGACATTTTAAATTAATTAATTATCTAGAAATTTTTGAGAAACCATAACAACAGGTCAATATAACTTACTGAGCGCGAGGTCTACTGTTCACAGAACTACTAGTTTAGAAAATCACATGTTAATATTAGGAGGGCATGAAAAACCCTTATCACCACAAATCGCAAATGAGCTGTCAGTTTGATTATCAATTGCATGTAATTTACATCTCAAACAAATTTTGTCGACTTTCCACTGCTTTCAATATCACAGCTGCCAGAATATCAGGGGTATTTTGAGCGAGTTCTCCAGCTAGAGGCTCACTAGTTGCATTCACACACAACTGTGAGAGAGGTAGAGGAAGTTAGTAATTTAGTGTGTGTGTGAGAGAGAGAGAGAATAGAATATAGCCACAATTCAATGTGCCTTGGTCTCCACAAAACCAGAGTTAATATTATTATTAGAGCTTCGGATCTGTGTTGGTAGAGGACGCCGTATTCCTAGCTTGATAGGGAGGCATGAGGACAGAGGACTTATGGGGCCAGCGGCTTCACCAAAGTAGGCTCACTGTTTGAGAACTAATGCTTATATTTAGCTCTGGTTGCAGGATAATAGAGCAGAAACATCGAGATGAATCCTTGGAAGTATTCGATGGAAAATTAGAACTAACAACAAAATCATTATAAAAGTTACTAGCAGGTAACAAGTGCTCTGCAAGGGTCTATTATGAAACTGAAAACTTGACGTAATGAAATATTGTAAAATTGAAAATAGGCCTATAATCACCCTCGGTTAATCTTCTTCATCTTCTGGTGCTTATCCGTTACCGAATGTTGGCAATCATTCTGGCAATTTAAACATGGCAGTGTACGATTGGAAATACTGTTGCTGTCCTTTTCTATCATACAACAAAACAGATAACGCTATCTCTCTCTAGCTTTGCAATGTTGTCCGTTTTCCAGAATATTTTATTTTTACTTTTGACAGTTACTGTACAAAACTAAGCAAACAATTCTCAGCCGCCATTTTTTTCTTCATTCTATCAAAATACTTTAGTATACAAGTCGTATAATTGATTTAAAATGTATTTTTGAAGCAATGAAATAATTTTAGACATTATCCTATGAGAAACAAAAATTAAAATACCTGAAATGACATTTTAAAAGTTGATAACTAACCATCCTAGACTTCATCCATGCTTCAGTTAGCATACACTTATAGGTTAGACCTACTCGTAACGGTATAAATAATATTGAAAGGTTATTTTAGAATTATTTCCATTGAAATTACATATTTTGAATAGGATTTATATTTTTCTATTATTTTCAAAAGACATTGGAATAGAATACCTACCACATAACTTGATTTCCGTTTTTTTGAAATTCAGATTGGTGTATCACAGCTTTTTAAATCAGCCACCATTTCAGGTTTGTATAAAAATATAAATCTGATCTCAGTTATTAAAGCAAATTTTTGAATCAAATTATGAAAAAATATATCCTTTATTAATTTGACATGAAATTGATTATTTTACCAAGGAAATGATAGTTATTATTTGAAATCAAATTTAATGGGATGAATTGAGTAACAGCTGTCTACTCTCAGTGGCAAAATGGAGAGACTTGGCAACGTTTCTCTCCTATCTTTCTCTATTTAATAATAATGTCATTATTCACATTATTCATTTAATAACTGGAGAATGGCCATATTTGCAGTAGCAGAAATCTTCGTGGTAATTTACAGCATTCAATTTGAATTCTCGTTCAATAATAATGAAATTGATAAATCAGCATTTGAATAGATGCAATATCTCAGTAATTTCCATCAGTAGAATGGCATGATAAGTGATAGAAACTAGTTGTTTTCATATGAAACAATATCGGGGCACCGAGCTTCACGTGTTATTTTTATTTATTGATAAACAGAACACAATTCACTGAAATGATCGTGTTTATATTTCACAGCTGGCTATACGTCATCTTATGAATTTCGGGGATGCGATATTTTGATTTTTCACACACTCACTCACGTTTTACTATCCACAGACGACGAAAGTCTCAGCTGTTTCAGCCAAGGATGAATTATCCTTTTAATGTCGTTCAGCGAGTTTTCCCAAGGATGAGACCTAGTGCAATAGAATGTTTATATCATAAACCTACTATGTTCCAAATTCCGTGAAAATCGTTAGAGCCGTTTTCGAGACCCGATGAACATAAATAACCAAATTAATATAAAGATACAGAAATTGCTCGCTTAATATGATAGTATATATAGAGGGCACTAGTACTGATTACTTCTGATCCCATATTCAGTTTGTTTTACATAATTCAGAATGAATGAAGAATACATTCAGTTTCAACTACATATAGAATGATACTCCTATTGTATTTTCATTCTTCATTTTTTGTTTATTTTCACAATGAAGCACAGATCGGGGGAGAAAAAATAAGAATGCCTTGTACTATTTCTCTCCCAAATTCAGGTAACATTCAAAGTCCAAATGAGGTTTAGTCTTCTAGATCCACCAGATTATCTAGTTTCACTTCATCCTTAGACAGTCACTATTTTTTCCAATTTTTTTTTTATATATTTCTATCACTATCATTTCCCAATTCTGTATACTACAATATTTTTTTCTTTCATCTTTTTTTTATATTTTTATAAAAAAAATGGATGATAGTCTGGATGATGTCTGGATGATAGTCTTCTCTGAATATTTTCATATTCTTTCCAAACTTCTTACTTATTCCAATAATTATAACCACGTATAATAATTTTCACTTTGTCTACTCTCTTCCTCGCCAAGAAGAAGAGGAGAAGAAGAAAAAAGAGGATATTGTAGAAAATAGAATAATTTACAATAGGGAATAGAAGAAGAGAGTAAAGCATAGTATATACGATGCCAATTGGCGAGGCAGTTGTCTTTGGGCAATTGTCATCACATGGTTGCGGATTGTCGGAGGCCAGGCCAGTTAAACGAGAAAATGTTTATTTATACGCGGCCAACTATTGGCACGTCAGTTGACAGCTAAACATGTCCGAGCTCTCGTCATCTGTTGTGACTAAACAGCTGAACTGGCGAAACCAAGACAGCGCCTACACCGTTCACAGGGCGCCAATTGTCGCGACAACTGAGATTCCGAGTGGTGGGGGGCTCGCTGGGCCCAATTGACTGTCCATAGTCTACTCCATGAGACAGTGGAATTTCAGGACAGTTGGCAAGAAAATTGGCCTGAAGTGTTTATATGAAGACAATAATTTCATGCTAGTCAGTTGTCTTATGACAATTATTGTCTCACCAATTGGCATCGTATGAACTAGGCTTAAGGCTAAGTGCACACAACTCGATTTTTGTTACAAATTCTATTGGATTGAAAACAGATGATGTTTGTCAAGTCCCGTTCAATCTAATAGAATTCATAAGGACGAAAAAATATCATACGAACAAAAATCGCTGTGTGTGCTTGAGGAAGGATAGTTGTTAATATTGGAACATTTATCATGAATTATTGACATTTTGAATTTGAATTCAATTTGAATCCCAGCACGACAATCTATGACCACTCATAGATTGGGAAAACGTGTAAGGAGATATTGATGAGTGATAACAATGCCTGCTATTGAGTAATAAATGGTGATACCGAGAATCAGATGATGATTATTATGATCCTGATTATGATTATGAAAAGAATAAAGATTATGAGATGATAAAGTTCATTCGAAGACGTAGAAGGAGATTTGAAGATGATGATATTCATCCGGTGACTTTTACTTTCCTTGCCCTATTACCATTGGTAAGGAAAGTATTGCTTTCCGGAAAAAATTAAGGTATTCCAATTTCCAAATTTCTATTAAGTTTCAAGGTCCCCTGAGTCCAAAAAAGCGGTTTCTGGGTATTGGTCTGTATTTGTGTGTGTGTGTGTGTGTGTGTGTGTGTGTGTGTGTGTGTGTGTGTGTGTGTGTGTGTGTGTGTGTGTGTGTGTGTGTGTGTGTATGAGTGTATGTGCGTCTGTGTACTGTGTACACGATATCTCATCTACCAAAATTAACAGAATGACTTGAAATTTGGAACTTAAGGTCCTTACACTATAAGATTCCGACACAAACAATTTCTAACAAATGCAATTCAATATGGTGGCTAAAATAGCGAAAATGTTATCAAAAACAGGAGTTCTCGCGATTTTCTAGAAAACGTCTTCAACGATTTCGATCAAATTCATAACTAAGATAGACATTGATAAGCTATATCAACTGTAACAAGTCCTATATCAGTGGAAATCTCAGGAGCTCCGCCCCATCAATGCAAAGTTCGATTTTAGATTCTCAATCATCAGGCTTCAAATGAATTTCAAACAGAAAATTTCAAGTGGAGAAGATTTAGCATGAAAATCTCTACAATTAATGTTCAGTAACATTTTCATCTAAAATTGAAAATGAGCTTGAAATTCCAGAAAATGTTACTAATCAATTGCAAACGGTTGATTCTATTGAATCATTCACTATGAAGAGATAGCAGACCTCGTGTGTCTTCAGCGTTATCGACCTCTCACCAGCTGGCTTAGATCTTTGAATAGTAGAATTGAGATGCGCGTGAACACTAGCGTCAGGTGATCAATTTTCATAACGGCAAGGAAAGTTGTGTGATTGCGCCACACCCGATTCTTCCACTAGCAAAGATCCATGACTTTCAAGGAAGAAATGAATGACAAAAATTTTAAGAAGGATGTAGGTGATGTTTGTCTAGAAAATATTCTCCCTGAAACGAGAGACACCATCTCGATTCCATAAAATTGTGCAGTAGAGTTCGACAGTTGACGCGAAACTCGTTCATTGTTCAGACCAAATGAAGCACAAATATTTAATGAGATCGTCAGTGGACGATCGTGGATGGTGAGAATAAAATTGAGAGAGATAGAGTGAGAGAATGATTGAACCCTTCTACTGTAGGAACTTACCCCCCACTCACTCGCACAAGACTGGTGCTGTGCATCCGTTTTTTTTATCAGTTTAGTATTGTAATTTAATTTTCACCGTGAACTCATTGGTAGGTTGGAATGGAGTCGTTCGTACTCAATTCAATCTGATAGAATTCATAAGGATGGCAAAATATCATTGTATGAAAAATCGATGTGTGTGTGTGCAGGGCTCTAGAGAGTTACGTAATTCACGATTGCTCCCTTAAATCTCACACAAATAACAGAATAATATTATTTTCGCCCCACTTGGATGTAATGAGCTGGTTTTCGTGCGTCATATGGAGGCCGAAAGTGATTGTTTTCTGACCAGGCCGGTAAAATTTTTACGGCCCTAGGGCTGTAAAATAACCTTGAAGTCAGCTGATTCTGATTTGATGTGAACGTGTTTACAAAATAGTTTATGAAACGGAATCAGTTTATGCTTCTAGAATTGAATGAATTATTTTGCAATAAGATATTATCATTTTATTTGGATGAATGAAATACAAATGAGATATTATAAACTATTCAAAATTCAACTTTCAAAATATAATTGAATCTAACCTCAAACCTCCTAGTACTGCGTTTATCACGAAAAATGGTGGATAAACGGAATCAGTTTATGCTTCTAGAATTGAATAAAGTATTCTGCAATAATATAATATCATTTTATTTGGATGAATGGAATACAGATGAGATATATATTATAAACTATTCAAATTCGATTTTCAGAGTAGGATAGAACTTCTAACCTAAACTTCCGTTGACATTCAGATTGACCAAATTTAAAGTGTGCTAAAACAGCTGATCACAAACTTTTCATTATTTTGTGTTATTATTCAACAATTATAACATTTATAATAATATCATCTTATTGTCATTTGAAAGAATAAAAAAGTATAAACTCAACCTCCCATATAATTGAACATAATATTTTAGGTTATTTAGACAAATCAGAATAAAAAATAAAAATACTTGAACAATTTCCCGATATTCAGATTTGCTAGAGCAAAGAGCAATGAGCTTCCACTTCTGCTTTCGGAAGTGGTTAATAAACAATTATTGTCATATAATATACTGTTTATTTTTCTGTGTGGCGAGAAATAGCGTTCGCACCACGGGCAAAAATGTTTTTCCGGCTATCAATCTTTTCTAGTCCTCGGCCTACGGCCTCGGTCTTGAAAACCGATTTCAAGCCGGAAAAGTCTCATTTTCGGCCCTAGGTGCGAAATATACTATTATTGGCAAATGGATGGAACCAAAGTTTCAGTCTGAATTGATCAAGTCTCAAAGCCCGTAGCAAACAAGAGAAAAAACATACGCGAACGTCCAAGAAACTCCTCACTTACAGATTTAAGGGAGTATAAAAATAAATGGTGGAGAAAGTTGCGAGATAAAGAAAACTTGGCAATAGCGGCCTTGACTGTTTGGTGGGTTGAGGATGAGAAATGATTGAGCGATTTTGTTGGCAAAAAACTACTGCCACTCCACTGTATAGGTGAGCCTACAAATTTAGGGTTGCAGTATTTATGCTGACAAGATACACAATGTTTCTCGCTACATGAAAAAATATCATATTAAGTAAGTCTCGTGAGGTTAGGCTCAAGTTATGACGTCATACTAGTGACAACATAATAGATTGGTTTTTCATTCAGTAATCTATTCAGCATATTGGATCAGCTGATTGTATAACAACGCCATAATATCCTATTATATTAAGCGAGCAATTACTGTATATCTGTTTATATTCTTATATCTGGTTGTCTCGCTATATGGTTATTTATGCTCAACGGATCTCGAAAACGGCTCTAATGATTTCCACGAAATTTGGAAAAAAGTATGTTTATGATATAAAAATTCGATTGCACTAGGTCTCATTCTTGCACTATAATTCATTCTTGGCTGGAACAGCTGTGGATAGTAAAGAAGTGGGTGAGCAAGTGAGTATGTGAGAAATCAAAATATCGCATCCCCGAAATTCATAACATGACATATAGCCAAATGTGGAATATAAACACGATCATTTTAGAGAATTGTGTACTGCTTATCCTATACTATCAAACGAGGAACTTCTGTTCATATGTTTGGATGTTTAGATTTTTGGATGTTTAGATGTTCATATGTTTATATGTTTTTATGTTTGTATTTCACCGGATCTTGAAAGCGGCTTCAACGATTCTCACGAAATTCAGAAAAATTCCTGAAAAATCAAGCTGAAGGACATTAAGAGGATAATTATTATTCATCCTTGGAAAAACAGATGATAATAATTATTTCGTCGTCTGTTGGTGATGGAAGTGAGTGAGCGAGTTTGTGTGTAGGACTGTGTCAAAATTATGACTCAGCTGTTGAACTTTTGTAATCATTCAATCAGGTAGCCTACTTAGTACTGGTTGCAAAAAAGCCGGGCTATTTCCAATCCTAATTGATTCCAGTAGATCCATCTTTTGAAATGGTCTTCTCTGATTTGGTTCACTTGGAGTTAATCAGGATTGAAATTTAACCGGATTTTGTGCAGCTGGGCCTTTTTGAGGGGAAATTTTTACTCTGGGAATTAATCTTAATTTACTGTGATTAGTTAGAACATTTCTGTATGAATGTTATTATAATTTCTTCTTTCGTGATAATTTTTTTATGCTTTTGTACCTACTCCAGAGCGAAGCTCGCTCCCCGATATTCAATAAATAAAAATAACAAGCTAAGCTCGGTTCCCCGATATTATTATGTTAAGTAAGTTTCGTGAGCTTAGGTTCAAGCTATGACGTCACACAAGTGACAAGGTAATGGATTGGCTTTCTATTCAGTAATTTCTTCAGCATATTGGATCAGCCGATTGTATAACAAAGCCATAATATCATACTATGTTAAGGTCCACGTTGGTAAAGTAAATTCGTATTGCTTATGTTGGTGGGGAGTCCCTTGCGGGAAGTTCCCCCCTCGCCAGAATATAATATAATTTAAGCCCTCAGTGGGCCTCACGACTGGACCGATATTTATTGTCCACGTTATAATGGCAGTATTTGATAAACTTTGATGTTGTTATCCATGTCTAACATGCGAGAGCGCTAACATTTTCTAGCTTCAACGTTGCCAAATCGGTTTTTAACAACGAGAAAATATTATCAATTAACAAAATATTTAATCCTAATTATGAAAATTTACTATTCAATCGTTGAAAAATATATTTTTTCTACAACTGCGCATAAAACAAGAATTTACATACTGAATTCTACTCGTAAAACAGCTTATTTCTGAGGAGAATCTACTTTTTTGCTCGCTAGCTATCTGCGCATGCGCAGTAGATTTACTTTACGCTCGCGAATCATTCGCGCATGCGCAGAAGAGTTTCTTTACGCTCGCTAATCAGCTGATGATAAGCAGGTCGCCAAAAGTACGTCAGATCTTAAACTAGAAAGTCGGTAAGCAGCCATCCCATGATGAATATCAGTGAAGCCTAAGTGAGATAGCAACTAAGTATCTCTAGATTTGCTGTCACGAAAATCGAAGGATATTTATGAGAAGGAATACAATGAGTTCATGAATTGGTGCTCCGAAAAGAAATTTAAAAAAATATCTGAGAATGTCCTATTGGTGTACTTCTTACAAAAATCCAAGTTAATGAAGCCACCTACTTTATGGAGTACATACTCAATGTTAAAATCCACATTGGAAGTGAAAAAAGATATTGATATAGGTGTATTTTATAAATTGATTTCTTTTCTTAAGCAACAGTCTGTAGGATAAAAGGCAATCAAGTCCAAAACTTTGAGTAAGAACGACG
>NC_052512.1:4058109-4064145 GCF_014356525.2 Nilaparvata lugens | reverse complement strand
CGAGTTATTAACAAAAAGTTATTAACTTGACTGAATAGTCAAAAGTTTCTCTTACAAAGGTTAATAACTCGATTTTTAACAGAAAATTCCTTGTTGATAACTTGTTATCAATATAATCGATTTCCATATGATTTCATTCAACGAGATGAATATTCTATAATACCAGCCGGAATATTAAGCAACAAATCTGGTGTGACGCACTCATACAACTTTCCTGCCGTTATGAAAATTGATCACCTGACGCTAGTGTTCACGCGCTCTCAGTCTACTACTCAAGATTTGAGCCAGCTGGTGACAGGGCAATACGCTGGAGACACGAGGTCTGCTATCTCTTTATAGTGAATCATACAGTTGCCAACAGTTTGCAATTGATAAGCGAATTTCTCGATTTCGAGATTATTTTCAATTTTAGGTGAACTGTTTACTGAACATTTATTGTAAGATTCTCATGCTCATTTTTTCCACTCAATTTTTGTTCAAGTTGTTCGATAATGTGCCTGATAATTAAAATCTGGAATCAAACTTTGCATCGATGGGGCGGAGCTCCTGAATTTTTTACAGATATGGGACTGTGGCAGTTGATAGAGCTTATCGATGAATATTTTAGGTATATCTTCAATCAAATCGTTGGAGCCGCTTTCGAGAAAATCGTGGAAAAATCCAGTTTTTGACAACATTTTAGCCGCCATCTTGAATCGCATTTGATTGAGATTGTTCGTGTAAGCTCCTTATATATTATAAGGACCTAACATTCCAAATTTCAAGTTATTCCGTTAATTGGGAGATGAGATATCGTGTACACAGACGCACATACACTCATACACACACACACTCACACACACACACACACACACACACCACACACACACACACACACACACACACACACACAGACCAATACCAAAAACCACTTTTTTGGACTCAGGGGACCTTGAAACGTATAGAAATTTAGAAATTGGGATACCTTAATTTTTTTCGGAAAGCAATACTTCCTTACCTATAGTAATAGGGCAAGGGAATAAAAAATTGTCTTCAAATACTTTGAATTGGAACAGGTGTGATCATTATCACAATGATCCTCATCTGATCTAATGTAAACAAATTATAATGCATTCTAATGTAAATACATTTTTCTTTTGGCTGCTATTTTGTTATCAACAAAAGTTAATAACTTGTCACGTGTTTAGTCTGCAGCTGTAGTTATTAGGAAAGCTGGGTTGTAGGTAGGGATGCTTGGCGGGGGGTTGCGGGGAAGATAGGAACCTGTTATTAACAAATGTTATAAGAGAAAAAGGTTTTTTTATTAACATAGCACTTTTGTTAAGAGAAATTTTGGTCGATTCAGTCAAGTTAATAACTTTTGTGTTATTAACTCCGGTGTAAACGCAGCTTAAGGAAACTTCATTAGTTTAGTACTGTATTATAACAACATTTTATTAGCATAGTTAATGAGATACAGATTCTATAATTTCATTTCGATTGCTATTAAACTATTTGAAGGTTGTTCAATCAATCATTCATTAAGACTCATCTTGAATGTAAATGATCACTGTCAAATTGGTTCTAGCAAGCACATTCTCTCAATCATTCATCTCCATGTTTTAAATTTTCATTTCTGAAGTTTTTATGACAATGTGGGTCATGGAACACTTGAGTTGAACTTGAAAAGGAAGGAATGGTCGTTATGAAGCGGATGGTTATCGGAAAGCATATAAAAACCGTCATCACTTTGACAGAGAGAGAGAGTGAGCAGGACAAATAATGTGGCAGCCAGTGATGACGTCACGATGTAAACAGTGTACGTGTGTATCGTAGCCATGTATCACTCCTATTCGACCGCTGGGCGCTATCGGTGTATGCAATACCTATTCTTAAGTAATAGTAGGTATTAGTGTATGTCCCTTCGAAAGTAGAATCAGATTTCTCTAAAAGGTGGTTGGATATTGTTCTTCAACATAAAGGCGTTGAACACATGAGTTGAAAATTTTGCTTTTTTGGATTGCGCGTCCATGTATATTAGCATAGCCACCTCTAATATAAGGCCCCGGCCTACGATATTGCAACGTCGCAGTGTGGGCCTAGAATACCAGCTGATCTTTTTCTACAATCATTTATTTATTTATTTATTTATTTATTTATTTACATTGTGTACAAATAATACTTAACATGAGAAAGGCACAACAGGCTCATGCCCAAACTGTCCCATTTCCAATTTATACTATACTGTCCAAATCAAAATGTTGGTTATGTCACTTTCACTTTTCAAATACAATTTACACTCTTCAATACTCAGATAAACGAGCAAATTTGAATCTAATAGATACTATTAGAATCGAAATTAAAAAATCTAGAACAGTAACTAAATAATTATTCAAAAAGTCTAAATTTTGAATGAAACTAGAAATTTTTGAGCTAAAAACTTCTCACTTTATAGAAAGTATCATGTATTAGATTCTAATAATAATGAATGATTCATAATGTTATTCAATGAATAACAGCTGTTCTTAGTGAGAAAAGTTGTGTGTATTTTTGGGTTCAAAATTTTATAAAATAACTTGATTAATTCAATATGAAGTGATAATTAAGTGTTATATTTAAATATAATTTGGTGTTTTAATTCTCTAAATTCAAAATGTTCAGCTTGTATATATTTTTGGACGAAAATTGAACTTGAACGTTTACAGTAGAAACATGAGCTATTTTTTGGACATTTTATTAATTTATCAAAATGTGGGATTGGAATAATTTGGCCAAGTCTGTTGTTCCTTCCTAATCATATTTATGATTATGTGATTCTGTCCGCGAATAAATAAATAAATATCGTAGGCCGGGGCCTTGTATTAGAGGTGGCCTTGATATTAGTCTAGTCAATATCATATATGCTCCCGCATATGGGAGCACAGTACTAATGATATCACACTGATTATATTTGAATTAAAATAAGAATAATAGATTCAAAAACCGAACAATCAACTAACTTATCAAGAAATAACCGAACTATCCTGTAAATACATTATATTTAAATCTTTCAATGACAATAATCATTTAATAAGAAATAAAATAAATGAATGAAAAAAAATTTAATCGAATAACAAAACAAAATGAATTTCACATCACTCAATGACACAAAAAGGATAAAAATAAAATACCGTAATGAAACATTTTTCTCCTTTCTCAAGCAAATGCAGCTCTATACACTGCACAGAACTCTTTGAATGAACAACCCAAGAATTAAGAGTTAAGTATTAATATAGTAGCCTACCATTTCCATCCTTATTTTTCAAACTGGATGAAAAAGAATGAGGATTCAAATTATTACAATACATTCTTTCAATTTCATCCTCAGTTATGACATAATGTATCTTTAACAGATCTCTTGAATAGAGAGAATGAGTCACAGTGCTCAATTTCATCTGGTAACTATTATGAAATTTACCCTCAAGAAATAGGAACGACTTCTGAAAAAGTGCTTCCAGGTCTGGGCAACCTGACTCTCTCCATGAAGCGTGTGGCAGGCCTAAGCACCTGTGCATCTACTGTATTGCCCAGGTTACCACTCGCTTGATAAAATTTAGTGAGCACTTTGTAACAGAACACTGATCTTAATGGGAGAATATTCAATACTGCAAAAATATTTTCTCTACCTACATGTCTTTCAGCTCCAATAGTAAGAACTAATGATTTCTGTAATCTAATTGGAGGTTTCATATGAGTAATATATGTGCAACCCCATTAAGCAACACCATAAGAGAGCCTAGAGTGTGCCAAAGAGAAGTATATCTCTCTCAAAACTGACCTGGGACATCCTTTTTTGAAATAATAAAATATATGACGATAGAGCGCTCTTCCTGATCTCAGATTGTAGAGCATAAAAATACGCTCAGAGGGATTTTAAATTATACATCTAAATGGTAACAATAGATAGATATAGGTAACAAAGATAACTAATAACTATTAGATAACTAATAGGTAACAAAGATATTGTTGATCGAAGACTAAAATTCATCCATTTTTTTTCTTCAAATTTCACTCATTTTTGAAAAATCATAATTTAGTACTCATTGGAGATAAGAGTTCCGAATGATCTCATTTTATTCAGAAGTATTAAATCTAAATAAAGGCGAGAGCAAATTTCTCTTTCCGATTACGAGATTTGGCTGGAATAGCTGAAAACTGGAAAATGAGCCAAAAATGCGAGGTTTTTGTGTCCCCCTGTATCCAGCACTGGGAATATTGCATGAAGAAATTGATTGTAGACTTCTCTCATGTACCCAAAAAATATATTAAAAATTAGAACTACGATATAAATATTGCATGCACCAATGTATATAGAGACTGGACTATATATCAAATTTTCCCAAACATAGCATTTTAGGGATAATATGAAAGGGAAAGGTGTTTTTGTCATACTTACTCAATTGCAGCTGTTTTCTATACATCAAATCAGCCGGTAACAGCTGTTTGCAGAACAAGAAACATGTGATTTTCATTACAGCATACTATACTGTGAAGAGATCATATGGTTCTCTTTACAGTCGAGTATGTTTCCCAGTTCCGAGATTGGAACATTCAAATTGATTCAAATAGCTATAATTATAGTCTTAGCGTTATAGTCTTCAGTTTTTATTGGTAACAATAATTTAAACTTCTTATTGTTGAGAGCTTTAGTGAGATGAAGAGAGTGAGTTAATAATATATAAGTAACTAATAGAATAACTAAAATATTATTAGAACTCATCTAATAAGTTTCAAGTTATAAGAACTCATCTGATATTCTTTAACATTGACCTTTATTATTCTATTTGAGCTAGATGGTCTGTTATGACCTAGGAGCTATGGGCTAGGTCATGTTTATAGAATGCAGTAACTCAAACAGCAGCAGTAAGGTAATGTTTACTGTTTCTCAGCAATATTATTCTTTCTGAGAAAAGTATGACAAAAAATATTGTAACTTGTACGGTAACGTATTTACCGCATTCGTATGATAATTATGCAATCATACTTATGCAGTAAACTACCGTTACCGGACTTGTGACGTGAAGTACTATTTCTTTCGCAGGACAGGACAGAATTTACTCTGATGGGCATTATTAGAGGGGACTGTGGTTTATAACTGCGCGAGGTCTACTGTCCACAGAACTATTAGTTATTCACTTCTGAATTTGATTTTAGCTTTCCCTTGTTATCAATTTTCTGGAATTGAAGACTCAAAAAATTGATACAGTACTCTTTTCTTTCTCATATTATCCATATATTTGGCTGCGTTACTTGATAAGTTCTTCCCAATTAGATGTTGTTCTATTGTAACGATGGATATAATTGGACTGGAACAAGATTCGCCTTATAAGCGAATAAAATGATAATTAATAAGACTTGAGAAGGTCTTTAGTAGTATAGCTGGAAATTTGTTGCATTTCAGATTATAAAACTCCTTACAAGCTTCTTCGAGCTTGAAATTATAAGCATCAACGAGTCTTCTTCTCTCAACATCTTCAAAATATAGTGAGACTCTCCCTACTCCGATAACATTCTTAATTCCCATTTGAAGGATGCTTGAATTCTGTAGTGGATATTATTATAACTGACTTCTACATCTGCCTCATAGGTCTAGTAATGCATAACATAGATTTCAGCGTCTTCTACTTTGCAAGCAATTGATAGGATTTGAAAGCATTATTTTATGAATCTCACAAGTGATGATTAAGGTGATATCTGAAGCCAGCACCTTGATACAACTTGGATCCTTATCTGCTATCTCACTCTTGTTAATTATTTCCTTATCGATTCTGTTCCTCTTCTTTCGGATTACTTCATCCAGTTTTCGGATCACGTGAGAACATAATATTATTAAATTTCCCATAACAGAAATATATCAGATTATATTGAGCGAGCAATTTCTGTATATCTTTATATATTTTTATATTTGATTATTTATGGTTATTCATGTCCAACGGATCTCGAAACCGGCTCGAACGATTTTCGGAACATAGTAGGTTTATAATATAAAGATTCGATTGCTCTAGGTCTCATCCTTGA
>NC_052512.1:4028109-4053109 GCF_014356525.2 Nilaparvata lugens | reverse complement strand
ATAGGCATTGTGGGTCTATATGTCTTTAAAAGGTCTTTGGGTGAAAGGCGTGGCTAAGTGTTTGGCATCTTTCTTCTAAATTATAATTATGCTGGTACCTATTATTAAAAATGTTTTTATAATTTTGCATTATTGGAGTTTGATGATTTTATAATTAATTATCAATTTTGATAATTTTATATGCTAACACAGAGATCGTAATTGATCCAACAAAAACATTAACCACGCATGCGCAACTATTGATTAGTTCGCCCTAGTTCGCCAAGCTCGAACTCTGTAACACGCTTTGTTCGCGCTCCGCTCTTGCCCGACCTGCGATCATCAATCGATCTGTTCGAGTGACGTTCGATTGCGGAGCTTCAAATCCTATCAGCACAGCAATCCGGATCTTATTCACTGCCGCTCGAAACAAGTCTTTGCTGCTGCAGTCAAACCAATGCCTCAAATGTTTAAGCCAGGAGACACGTCGCCTTCCAACACTCCTTTTTCCGCTGATTTTTCCTTGAATTATATTCTGCAGAGTTATATATTTGTTGCTTCTCATAAGATGTCCAAGATACAGGAGTTTTCTCTTTCTATGGTGTAAACAATTTCACATTGTTTCTTCATTTTCCCTAGGACTTGCATGTTGGTGACTCTATCTGTCCACGGTATCCGCCACATCCTGCGGGGTAGCACCACATCTCAAAGGCTTCCAACTTATCCATATGGCTCTTTTTGAGGGTCCATGATTCCATTCCATACAAGAGAGTGGAAAACACGTAACAGCGTAACATCCTCATTTTCAATTCTATATTTATGTCCCGGCTCGTGAACAATATTCTCATTTTTACAAATGTTGATCTGGCCATCCCAATCCTTGTTCTTATCTCTCCCGTCGACTTTCTCTACCCACGTCCCCAGATATCTATACTTATGAACCCTCTCTATGACTGTACCGTCCACCATTGGGTTTGTCTGAATTTGTCTATTCAAGGCTTTCCTGACCACCATTGATTTGGTTTTCTTCAGATTCAATTTCAAACCAAATTCACCACATCTGTCAGGCAGTTTTTAGATCAATCTTTGCATATCCATAAGAATCAATATGCAAAATTTCAAGTTAATCAGTTGAGTAGTTGGGACATTGTGATGCGTCGTTTGTGAATTTTCCATCCCGTACGTGTATAATCCTATTTCTTCTTTATTATAAATAGACTAGCAGGTAACCCGTCCTTCACAAGGGTCTATTTTGAAACTTGACAAACTGAAAACTTGACGTAATAGAATCTTGAAGAATTGAAAATAGGCCTATAACCATAATCTAAGAATCTATATGCAAAATTTCAAGTAAGTTAGTCCAGTAGTTCAGACGTAATGATGCGTCATTCGTGAATTTCCCATGCCGTAAGTGTATGAGACAATTTTTTCCCTTTATCATATTATAGCAGGTAATCCCTGCTTCGCAAGGGTCTTTATTAAAACTTGACATAATGAAATCTAGAAGAATTCAAAATAGGCCTATAAGAATCCTCGGATGATTAAGAATTTATATGCTGCATTTCAAGTTAATCAGTATGACCACCTTTCAATTAAAAAAATAAGTTGAATTCAAAAATTCGGAAAAAATTAGGGTGTGACGGAAAACCTGTTTTTATCATTCGAAAAGGATCCCCAATCATACCTATCTTTGAATTTCCTCTTAAGAGGAATCTTCTGCTGCTTCCATACAAACTGGAAGCATGACAAATAATTGAAAACTTGACAAACTGAAAACTTGATGTAATAAAATCTAGAAGAATTTAAAATTGATCTATAACCAGCCTCGGTTAAGCAAGAATCTATATGCAAAATTTCAAGTTAATCAGTCCAGTAGTTCTGACGTGATAATGCGTCAAACATAATTTCCCTATACTTTACACCTGTATAGGCTACGTTTATAATCCAGTTATTTCCTTTATTATAGTATAGAAGATGATACATGGATGGATGATCATTGTTATTCTACTAAAAGATAGAATAAGTTGATTAGTTTCCCTTTCAGATGGAGTTTTGACAACCCACAAAACTCATTTTTCATTTGAAGATATAACGAAAAAGTGCATATGACCTTATTTTTTTTGCTCAGCTTGCCAAATATCCCTCATTCCAATATTAAAATTTTCGACTGACTGTACAAAGAGTCAGTCATTCTCTCAGGGCTCGAATAATTTTGAAATTTTAATTGAATAAAATGGAAGAATATAATTTCTTTATGTAAATAACATCA
Source organism: Nilaparvata lugens (assembly GCF_014356525.2). Classification (NCBI taxonomy): domain Eukaryota; kingdom Metazoa; phylum Arthropoda; class Insecta; order Hemiptera; family Delphacidae; genus Nilaparvata; species Nilaparvata lugens. Next base: position 4,050,861 of record NC_052512.1, on the reverse strand, counting down.
CCTTCATTCAAAGACATATTAACTGCATGCGTTTTCATATTGCCGATACAGCATTGATGAAACTGTAGACGTTTATTTAGCACTATGTCTCAAAAATTTTTCTAGCTGAAAAATTAATCATCCATGCCACGTGTAGGCCTGAAATTGCATCAGGAACACGAAGTTTCAAAACTATGTTTTCAGGTAGAAAGCAATATTGAAACAGATGTTCCTTTTTTAATTTCGACCATATGATTTGGCGATTTTTTAATGAAATCGAATGTACCATTAATGAAATTTAAACATTAATTCTGAAAAATCTAGAAGGAAAATTAAAATTTGGGCTTCCAGGTGCACGAGATTGATATTTTTAGAATCTATTTGCAAAATTTTGAGATCTAAATCATTCCCGTTTTTCCGGTATGCAATCCACAAGTTGACATGTTTTGATGCGAACAAACGAACACACGAACAAACACAACCCTACTCTCTCTTATTATATACATATCGAATGATGATTATCATATTATTGTGTTTTGAGGAATCAGGGGCGATGGATGCATGCTCGCTTGGCACTGTATTATGGTAATAGATTCTAACATTGTTCAGAGGGGTTCAATTTGATTACCAAGAGATGATCAAGTGCATGGAACAGTAAGAAATTGAATGTACTGGATGAAGTGAAATCCACTGAAATAGTTCAGTCATTGCTTTTTAGCGTAGGAATAAATCCCGAAAAAACACAATGTTTTCTTGTGAATGGTCTCCTCTCTATTTTAAATTTGAATTTGAATTCGGGATTCCAGGTACATAAATTTGACCATTTTATGGATCGACATCGTTGATGTTCAACTACAGTCCGGGAGCTTTGCCTCCCACCGGAGGGCCACTACACTATAATACTACCCTTTCAAAAACATCCAATATTTTCGAACATGTATCTTTCCATAAGCAACAGACGCTCTTATGTATCTTCTCAAAGACAACGTGTTGCATCCGAAAAGATGCACAAGGAGCTTTTTGGAAATGTATATTTCCATAAGCAACAGACGCTCTTATGTCTTCTCAGGAGCAACGTGTTGCATCTGAAAGATACACAAGGAGATTTTTGGAAATGTATATTTCCATAAGCAGCAGACGCTCTTTTGTATCTTCTCAAAAGCAACGTGTTGCATCCGAAAAGATGCACAAGGAGCTTTTGGAGTTGAGTTCTTTCAGCACAATACAGCCCATCAGCTGACATTTGTTCAACATTCTCTTCCCATTGATGGTTGGTGATTCGTTGCAACTCTTTCATTCATAAAGTAACTCTCTGAGTAGAGAGCTTCCTCCATCTAGGGATCCAGGGTCTCTGAAGCCGTCAGTTTTTGCAAAGCAGTGAATAAACTTCTTGGATAAGTTTCTTGATAAACAAAGCTCATGATTAAATTCTTTTTCATTTTTTGTTTATTAAGGAGTTTTCTGATTATATTTTCTGTGATGAATACTATTTTCATTGAAATTGTAATTGTTTTGATTGACAAAATGAATTTGAATTTGAATTTGAATATTACCCCGCGAACCATACTTGCCAAAATGTCGTTTCGGTCATGGAGGCAAAACTACGGGACGCGTACAGTACACCACCGAGTCTTTCTAAACAGTAAAACCTTTTTTAAAGTATTGAGGTTTCTCGAGTTCATCCGATCCATCTCCAACTTATTAGGTACTAACGTTTTCAACATTTTCTCTTATTATTCAAGAAGCACTTCGTTTTGAAGTTACGAAAAAAATGACCAGCCTATTACAGTGCAGAAACAAGGACAGAAACACTGCCCTCAATTGTTCAACATCCTCTGGACTCATATTTCCTTACTCTTCATCAGGAAATAGAGAGAGAAAGAATGCAATGAAAAAGAGACGAATGAGTGAGACAGTAAGAAAGAACAGGCAGCAGTAAAGATAAATCAGAAGCGAATAACGGAAGTGGAATGAGGTGGCAACCGGAAGTACAGCCCTGTGATGATGGCAACGCTATCTAGCGAGAAACTACAGAACTACAAACTATTGTCTGACTAGAAGTTGGAAAGCAAATTAATGTCGACCTGCGATGAGAAATGATTTCTGTCTACACTTACTTCTCATCGCTTGCTAAGAAGAAGCAGCTGAAGACGAATTTGTAGAGGATTATCGGCGACTTGCAGATAACCCGTGCTTCGCTAGGTTTCAATTGGGAACTTGATAAACTAGAAACTTGATTTACTGAAATATTGAAGAATCCAAAATAGGCTCATAACCATCCTCGGTAGATTGGGAGGAGATATTCCAAATATTTCATTTTAATTTTCAAATATTAAAATTAATCAGTCTAGTAGTTGAGACGTGTTGATGCCTCATTTGCGTTTGAAATTCAACCAGCTTTTGTGCATAGTGTTTAAGTGATAATTAGCAATATATTAGGTTACCTCGGTATTCTAGGAATCTATATGCAGAATTTAGAGTTAATCAGCCCAGTAGTTCAGACGTGATGACGCGTCATACGTGAATGTCCCATCCCGTACATGTATAAGCAAATTCTCTCCTTTTCATAGTATAGATGAAGGTTGAAGAGGGAGAAAAAAATTATTAAGGGAAAAAATCAAAGAGAAGGATAAAGAGTAGGGAGGAGATGGAAATATGGTAAGGAGGATGAAGAGAAGAATTTTAAGATGGAGGAGTGATGTTAGAAAAGAGGCAAGAAGAGGAAAATAAGGGGGAAGAGTCGTAATTGGGGGGTTATGGAGGAGGTGAAGGAGGAGAAGAGATAGGAGGTGGTGAAGTGAAGAAGTGGAGAGGGGAAGGTGGAGAAGGAATAAAAGTAGAAAAAGCAGGAGAAGGGAGAGGAGGAGTAGAAAGGAGAAAGATGAGAAATAGGAGAAGGAGGAAAAGAAGGAGAAATAGGAGAAGAAGGAGAAGGTGATGGAGAAGGAACAGGAGGAGGAGAAGGAGGAGAAGAATGAGAAGGAGGAGAAAAAAGAGAAGGAGAAAAAGAAGGGGTAGGAGGTGGAGAAAGAGAAACAGGAGAAGGAGGAGGAGGAGGAGTAGGAGGACGAGAAGGAGAAGAAAGAGTGGAGAGAGGAGAAGGAGAAGAAGGATGAGGGAGAGGAGATGGAGGAAAAAGAGTTGTGCCGTGCTATGAATTTGGAAATTAATTTGGAATTCAGAATTCAGAAGCACACACAATATAACTTAATAAAAGGGATGCTTGATAAACATACCTATTGCTAGAGAACGGGAAACCAGAAATGACAAGAGAGACAACGAAATAGAGAGAAGATATCAACTATATTGTCACCTCTTACAGTTAAATTCAACAGTTAATAAAACAAAATGAAGTTACATCATGAAAACCGGAAATACAATTACTAAATTCAGAAAGTTATCTCCGATAAAGCTAATTCAATAGTATCCATGAAATATTATCAAAAATCTGCTTTACATTGAAAACGTTTTAGATTGAATCATGAGAAGCTTTAATTTCAGAAAGAAGAATTGGAAGATATCATAGAAATTTCTCAGAAGTTAATCATAAATAACAATACATCTTTTAAAAGAAAGATCAACATAAAATTCTTAGAACATTTAGAACACACTTAGAAACTTTCAAAACATTATCAAATATTAATAATCCCCAATACTATCTATTCTATATCTTTATATCATGAAAGCAGCAAAGATAAATATTCCTCAAGTATCACATCACGGAATTCTACATAGGAAGACTATTCAAAAATATGTGATATCAAAACAAATTTAGAAAAGCTAGGGTCCTTGAAACTTCTGATCCGATCCTTTACAACTTTGAGACCAAAATTATTTTAAAACATTAATTTATCAATAAGGGACCTTTAAACATTTCATATACTAATATTCAACTTTTAGTAGTTTAGTAGATTATAAAATATAAATTTAAAGAAAACTGAAATTCCCAGCTGGATTCTTACAGAGAAAATATGGCCTCACATTTCAATGTAAAGATAGCTACAACCGGAAATCTACTATTCAAATGAAATAAAAATTTGTAATCTATTAATTCCCAAATCAAAGTTACGATTTTACAAAAAGAGTCTAATTCAGCACGTTTTAATTGATTTAAATGGTTCACGTTTTACACCCCTCCCTTTTTGAGAGTCTATAGTCACTAAAACCCATCCTGTCACATCCGGAGTTCCTGTTACGTTTGTTTAATTTGGAAAAAGTTGTTACCTCAAAGCTGTTTCTTCAATTTGAATCTAGGCTCGGTGATCGAGCTCTACACGTCCAGATGGACAGAAGAAAGCATACCCCAAGCTTCTAGGACTGCCATCGATTCAGAGGCATCTCAGTGGCTTAAAGACACACGTTCACGAGACATTCATGAACCCGTAAATCGATGGACTCGTAAATCAAAGTACGGGTCCATCAAAGTATAGGTCCATCAATGTACGAGTCCATCAATTTACGGGTTCATGAATGTCTCGTGAACGTGTATCTTTAAGCCACTGAGATGCCTCTGAGCAGAAGGATGAGGTAGGAGAAGAAAAGGAAGGAAGTTGCAGGAGGATGAGAAGAGTCATGAGGAAAAATGGAGGGAGAAGAGAAGAAGAATAGAACAGATGGGACGTTGAAGATAGAAATGGAAATAAATAATAATAAATTCGAGATGAGAATAAGACAGTGAAAAATAGAGAGATTCAACAATGGAATTATAGAAGAAGAATCATCGAGAAAAACGATGATTATTGACGAGAAACTTGGAATGGGATAAAGTGTAGAAAACAAGCTAAATTAACAAGAAAAAATGATAGAGAAATTCGTAAGATGTAGGAACTAGATTCATAGAGAGGGGGAGAGAGAGACATTGAGGAAAAGAGACAGAGAGAGAAAGAGATTGATTGATTGATTAATTGCCTTTATTAAGGTTGGAGTTAGGACTCCAGATCTTCTCTGCCACAAAACCATAAAAATGAGAGATTGAAAGATAGAGCGAGTGAGAGAGAGGATGAACAGAGCAAGTGTTTGTAGGAGGAATATTCCAAGATTGATGTTGGATGAAACGTGAAAAAGAAGCCAACAAAAATAGAAATAGAACTCAGGACTGTATGGAACACGGACATTGGGGAAATAAACAGTGGAGTTTTCCGAAGAAGAAAGAAAAAAGAGCAGTAGTCACTTTGTGTTTTATGGCTGAGATGAAGCGATCATTTCTCGTCTTATCCGACAAAATACCATATATATACCATTTATCCACTATCCATTCATATCATATGTATGCTGAAGGTAGGCTACAGGAATGGCAAAGATTTGAAACAAAAGACATAGCGTAGAAAATATCCACGTTGTACGACAAAGAAAAATATGAACGCTGATGCGAGATATAGATATGGATAAGCTGCCTATTTGAATGCTGCATGGAAGGTTGTGTTCTTTATTTGAGAATTTATAAGCCCCTAAGCCCCTTAGGGAATGTGGTAGACTTATTTTGCGTGGGACCTTGTTCGTTGTTGTTCAAGTTTCCAGTATTTTCCGAGGGAAACAAAAATCGGACCCAGCATTTGTCATTTCTCTGTTTTGTCCTTGTAGATCCACCTCAAACTGTCAGTTTATCTATATGGATTAGACCTATGATTCCCATCTAATTAATTCTGACAGACGGTCGTCAATGTCATGGTAGAATGATTTTGAGTGAGGTGAGATCACAAAAATTAGAATATATAACAGAGAAAAAAATTGAGGTATTTTCGTTTAAATGCCTACAGTTCAAAATGAAAACTCCAATTTTTGTTCAAATGTCTATAGCCATAGCCACCTCTAATACAAGGCCCCGGCCTACGATATTGCATTTTAGCAGTGTAGGCCTAGAATCTAATGCATGATTGATTAAAAATATTTTAAAAAATATCAGCTGATCTTTTCCACCAATCATGTATTATTAGTCTCTAGGCCTACGCTGCGACGTTGCAATATCGTAGGCCGGGGCCTTGTATTAGAGGTGGCTATGGCTATAGCTCAAAATGGGAACTCCAATTTCTGTGAATGATCTCAATTTTTGTTTTAATGTCTGTAGTTCGAAATCGGAACTTCAACCTCTGAGAATGACCTCAACTTTTATTCAAATGTCTATAGCTCAAAATGAAAACTCCAATTTTTGTGAATGATCTCATTTTTTGTTGAAATTACCATATTATAGTCCAGTCACTTTATACATTGGTGCATGCAATTTATATTGTGGTTCAGATGTTTTAATATATGATTTGGGTAGGCTACATCAGAGAAATCCAGAACCATTTCTTCATGCAAAATTTCCTTGTGCTAGATACAGGATGGCCCAAAAACCTCGTATTTTCGGCTCATTTTCCAGTTTTCAGCTATTTCTGCCAAATCTCGTGATCGGACAGAAAATTTTTTTTCTGCCTTTTTTCTAGATTATGAAATTCTGAATGAAATGAGAATATTCGGAACTCTCTATCTCCAATGAGTACTGAGTTATGATGTTTTTAAAATGAGTGAAAATTTTAAGAAAAAATAAATGTTGAAGAATTTTGGTTTTTGATCAACAATATCTTCAGATTGTCACCATTTAGATGTATAATTCAAAATCCCTTAAAGGGTATTTTCGTGCTCTACAATCTGAGATCAGGTAGAGCGCTCGATCTTATAGGTATAGATTTCCAGGTACATCTGACAACAATGCCCCTTGAATTGTGAAAAACACCTCATTTTCAGCTTCAACCATCATCATCATCATATTATACATTATAACTCATTATAATTTTTGATTGTCAATAAAATAGATAAATAAATAAATAAACCTCTGCTATTTCAACAATAGGTCATACACTTAAACACACAAAGGAAGAAAATATGTGTGAGAAGTATGGCGGGATGTAGGAAGAAAACGTTGAAGTGCGTGGTAGTGAGAGAGAGTGAACGAGTGAGAGAAAGATCCTTGAAATCTTAATGTTTCTTTTCTTGATAATTATGGCGCCTAAAATTGTTCTAATTAAGTACAATTTCATTCCGTAATGGGTTTGCTTGAAAGTGTGTAGCTCTATAGCTTGCAAAGTCTTTGAATCATTTTTGTCGTACACATTTAGCCAGTTACACACACATCGATTTTTGTTCGTACGATATTTTGCCGTTCTATAAATTCTATAAGATTGAATGGATGATTTCAAACAGATTATGTTTGACATCATCTGTTTAATCTAATAGAATTCATAAGAACGGCAGAATATCGTACGAACAAAAATCGATGTGTGTGTAGCTAGCCTTACAGCATTGTAATAAGCAGTAGTCTTAACTTTTCCCGAAACATATTTCCTCAGAATCTCTTTCGATCACCCCTGACATCATACGTTTCTGACATTTTTCTACTGTTAGTGAAAATATTCTCGTTCCATTATTGTGATCTAATCATTGATAGACTAAAATTTGTATCAGACTATTACTGTTTAGAGAAAATTCAATTTCAAACTGTGAATATCAGTTATGAAGAAATCCAAAGTAGATTTCACTTTATAACAGGTGTGGTAACAGCTGGAGAGTGTATTATTTTGGCTTCAAAATTTTCTGAAATAACTTAATTTATTCAAAAGGCGGTGAAATTAATTCGACTATAATTTGGTATTTTAATCATTTGAAATTCAAAAATTTCAGCTCATATATATTTTTGGACAGAACTTTGAACTTTAACTTTCCTCAGTAAGAACACCTATTTTTTCGAACATTTTATCATTCATCAAAATTTGGGAACAGAATAGTTTTGGGCTATGCCTGTTGTTCTATCCCGATCATATTCATATGATTTGTAATTGTATCAAAAAATAAATAAATAACATAGCAGCTGACTTAGTAGACTACATTATTACGAATGAATCTTTCTTTCTCGTATAGTTGAATCAATGGTAACTTATAATTTTTGATTCTTTAGTAACTTGAAATCATTTATTGAACAAAATGAAAAATGGGAAATCATTAGTGAATATTGATCCTACATTCTAGAGAATGTCATAGTATAATCTTATTCATCTATTTATTCAATTAATCATTCAGAATTAAACAACTTACAGAAAATTTCATAGAGTCTCCTTTTTGAAGACTGAAAAATAGGGATGTATTGTCATGTAAAAAAGATAAAAACAATAGCCAAATAACTTTTGTTTTTATTGACCTTTCGAATAGGTATGTTTCTCTGGCGCACTTTGCAGATAGTGGTGATGTAGTCGACTTAAATATCAGCACTTATGAACTCATGATTCTGAGTGTACCGAGGAAGGTTGAAGATCTGTCTCTAGCTAGCTTTCTGACGATTTTGTAGTAATTGTTATGTTGGCACCACTGTCATTGAAAAGGCGGGAATGTTGTACATGGAAAAGTCTATTCATGCCATTTCAGTAGACGTGGTCAAGTGAACATCAAACGTTTATGATTGAAGCTTATTTCAAAAATAATGACTCAGTTATTTTAACACAGCGTTCATTCCGCAGACATTTCAATTTAAATCAAAACGCGCCGGTTCCCAGTAGGAAAAAAGATCTTTTTGTTAGTGAAGAATTCTAGGAACACGTCGTCTGCTTTCCGTCGAAAACGGACTGTGAGAACGCCTGAAAAAATTAACGCGGTAAAAGTAGTTGTTACACGTTCTCCACGACGTTCAGCAGCGAAACATGCTGTTATTTCTGATCGGAGTGTACGACGAATTCTTCATTCCGACCTGAAATTCCACCCGTAATGTTAGTGCAAAACTTAATGCAAATTATTGGGCACATCGCAAAGCCGCTCGCGAGATCATTCTCGAAGATGTTCACCAGGATGCCATTATTCTTTCAAGTGACAAGGCACATTTTCATTTGTCGGGATTTGTGAATGAACAAAATTACCGGTATTGGGCAGCCAATAATCCATCAAACTTAGAGGGTAGTCATTCAACGAGAAATTGGAGTAATTCCACAAGTGATTATTGAGTGAGCAATGGAAAATTTTAGAATTAGGTTGAGTGAGTGTGTGGAAGTGAAAAGTAGAATTTGGATGACATAATCTTCAAATAAAAATTACAATGTGAGTGATCTATGTAATTCACAAAATTTGATCTTCAATTTTATAAATTACATGTTCTAATTGTAAGAAACACACTTTGATTATTATCCCTCAAAAATCGTCAGGTTTTTCAGCCAGATTCTGTATATCATAACAATATTCGTATTCGACATCCTTTTTGTAGAAAGCTGATCGCACTATTTTCGTCACAGTTATCCATGACTGTTGCATTAGTATGTGAGGGGTGGAGGATGGAATTTCGTTAGAAAATTTGTAGGTTAGCACTCTCAATACAAAGACATACAGTCAAGCGACTAGCCTTTTGTCATTTCAAAATCTGGGTCACCCTTCCACCATTCCACCGTAGCTACTGTTACAACCATGGAACATAAATAAAGCGCTAAGAAAACAACTCAACCTTTTCCACCCCCTCTCTTGTCGCAAATGATTCCCCCACCCTTGTCAAATCTCAACCACCCCTCCTCCGGGACCAACTCACCCCAACATTGTCCTGTCATTTCTCCTCTTTATTAAACTTGTGTCAGTTCCAGTCCCCGGGGACCAAGATTTCGACGCTCAGACTCCAAGTTCTTTCCGGGCTCCTCTCTCTCACTCAATCTCTCTCTTTATCTTCCCGTTCCCCTTTCATTCTTCCTCAATCACCTCTCTCTCATTGTCTAAGTGTATATCTCTTCATTGCTCTCACTCTCTCTCTCTCTCTCACTCTCTCTCTCTCATGATATCATCTCACAGTGTCGCTCTTTTCATCTTCCAGTTCCGCTTCTATTCTCTCTTTCTCTTTCTCTATCTGCATCTCTCGTAATTTCTCCCACAACTCGCTCTCTCTCTCTCTCCCTTGCTATCACTAACTATCTCTCACTTTACAGTCTCATTCTTTCACCAGTCTTATGTCTCGTAGATGAAGTCAAGCTCTGCTAAGTGCTTTGAAGGATGAACGATTCTCATTAGCTTTTCACAAAATTCCTGTTATCTCGCAATTCTTTCAAGCACCCTAAGTTAGTAGGCAGGATGTCCCAATGCTATTACTATTAATATTCTTGTATAATTTTATTTTGTCGATCTCCGATAGAAGACTATTATGCCTAGGAGCTATAGCAGCATTCTTTCTATAGGTGGATCAATAGTCACTTAAGTCACTTATGAAATTTTCGATACATACAAGAAATGTATATAATATAATGAAAAGTCGGAAAAAATCGTTTAATATTGATTCAAGTATCATTCGTAATAATTTAGGTTTCCGCAAAATTTCTGTCAAATATCCGTATCATGATTTTCAAGCCCCTTAAGTTAGCAGGCAGGATGTCTCAATAATATTCACCATTAATACTTGTATTCATATTCTTGTATGATAAGGTTCCGTTGATATCGTGACGTCTAAAAGGTATAACTATAGAGGGAAGATAGCATAAGAAGATATTCTATGGTATTGGTAGTTTATGTTCCAAATTTCAAGCTGGTTACTGTTGACTACTGTCTATTATTACTGTTCTTATCAATGACGACCCCCTGATACACTGATGAAGTCGATTTTTGACATTTGTATTTACTCGTTGCAGTATGTCAATCGGTATGTTGGCAATGACTTCGCGAGTGTTGTTCTTGAGGTGTGCTATGATCCGTGGTCGATCAACATAAACTACGGGTTTCTTAAAACATCTGGTGTGGCGCACTCACAACTCTCCTTGCCGTTATGAAACTTTATTACCTGACGCTAGTGTTCACGCGCATCGCAAGTCAAAGATCTGCGCCAGCTGGTGACAGGACAATAACGCTGGAGACACACGAGGTCTGCTATCTCTTCATAGTGAATGATTTAATAGAATAAACAGTTAGAATCAATAGTTTGCAATGAAATAATCACATTTTCTCGAATTTCGAGCTTATTTTCTATTTTAGGTGGAAATGTTACTGAACATTAGTTGTAGAGATCTTCATGCTCAATGTTTCCCACTTCAAATTTTTTGTTCAAGTTGTATCTGGAGCCTGATAATTGGGAATCTAAAATCAAACTTTGCATAGATGGGGCGGAGCTCCTAAAATTTCTACAGATATGGGAATTGTGGCAGTTGACAGAACCTATCAATAACTATTTTAGGTATAAATTTGATCGAATTCGAAATTGGAGCCGTTTTCGAGAAAATCGCGAAAACCCTGTTTTTGAAAACATTTTCGCCATTTTTGCCGCCATATTGAATTGCATTTGATCGAAATTGTTCGTGTCGGATCCTTATAGGGGAAGGACCTTAAGTTCCATATTTCAAGTCATTCCGTTGATTGGGAGTGATGAGATATCGTGTACACAGACGCACATACACCCATTTACACACACACACACACTTATATATATATATATATATATTATATATATATATATATATATATATATAATAGGATTTTACAGTGATTCACCGTCTTCCTTCTTTTAGTCGAGACCTCCATCTTTGCCTATCCTCCCATTCACCATCCCTTAAATTCCTGGCCTCCATAGCCTCATCCACCTCATTTCTCCATGATCTTTCAGGTCTTCCTCTTTTTCTTCGCCCAATTGGACTCCAATCAGTCACCATCCCTATCCATTTGCTGGCACTCGCCCTTCTAGCATGGCCATACCACATCAACTTTTTATCCTCAATCAACTTTATAATATCCCATTCCACTTTCATTCTCCTTCTTATCTCCTCGTTTCTCACTCTGTCCATTCTGGTAAGCCCGTAGCATCTCCTCCAGTAATCCATCTCAACAGCTCTTATCTTATCTCTTGCTCTCTTGTTTGTCACCCAAACCTCTGCCCCATACGTCATTATACTTCTGAAGATTGCATTGAATATTCTATGTTCATTTTTCCTATGAATATCCTTACTCCATATGATTGGGTGCAACTGTCGAATACAACTCCTGGTTTGGGCCAACCTAATCTTTATCTCCTCGTCTGTATCACCATTTTTCATGATGGTGAATCCCAGGTATTTAAATTTATCTCTCCCTTTTATCACGGTGTTACAGTCAATGGACAAATCTGGTGTGCCATCACTATTCGTTTGTAAATACTCCGTCTTGTCCACATTGATTTCCATCCCGGCTTTATCATACTCTTCTTTCAACTTTCTCATCATGTAACTTAAATCTTCCTCATCCTGCGCAATAACCACCTGATCGTCTGTGAAACACAGGGTAAAAAGGTGTTCTTCCCTGATAGGTACACCTTGACACTTTCTTTTCCAAGTCCTTAAGGTATCTTCCAGGTATATTTTGAAGAGAGTTGGGGACGAGCTGCATCCCTGAAATAAGCCTTTTGATGTTCGGAAAGGAGCAGTTACAGTAGCTATAAATTGGGAGAACTGACCGGTTTTTTTGCACTTAGCTGTAACAGTTGTGTCTGAGGGGGGGCGTATCTCGCGTCCTCACTCAATCCAGTCTACACTGATACTAAACCAAAATGTTCGAGGAAATATCTGAATTAAAAATTTGTTTACAAAATTTCACTACAACAATACATCATAACTTCATCTTCAATTTTAATTAATTTATCTATAGACAAATTGTGTGGACGGTAATAGCACAAATAGTCTTTTATATCGTTCAAATTAACTGTGCTTAGAAAAATGTCTTTCAATTGTTTCGCCAAACTATAATTTTCAGGAGTTGATTTCCTAATTGCACTTTCACACTCATCATACCAGTCTATGCAGTTTTTTAACCTCACTTCCAATTCGTTGTCAGCAGCTAACCACTTTGTCGGATCCATAGTTGTCGAGCGAATGGAGTAAACTATGTGTAGGCGGGCACTATTATAGAGTAATTAAACGGTCTTTCTTCATTAATAATTGTAGACAGACAACACGTGCGAGCTTTATGCAATCTCAGTGCATGCAAGCAATAAACACACTGTAATTCCTTTCCGTTGTAGAAGAATCCATAACGTGCAAAGTTTCTTTCTGCGCATTCGTATACATCGGTGCCAATTTCATACTTTGCATTCGATTGTTTTCGCACAAGAAATTATTTGTTTGATACATATTTTCAAACAGCAAAGAATTATAATGTTGGGCAGAGAATAAAGCACACCTTCCATCGGGTCTATACTTATGTATCTTACATGCATCATAACACCACGAAGTGGTGAAAAAGCTGAAATCAGGCTTGACAAAGTCCTCCGGTATGCATTGTACGTTAGAATGCAATCTTCTCGAAAACTTTGCTTTCTCAGTTCCTTTTGTGAAAATTTTCTCATAACCTGCAAGGTAATCACGTATTAATGAGTCACTGTATTCTAAATCTCCATCTTCCCATTTTATTTTATGATAGTTACGTTCCAGCCATGTTACATCTTTATACAATTTTGCGCTCAATTCCATCTTTGCAAATGGTGATTTGAAATGGAATACAGCATAATTATTGCACTCGTCAACGATAGCAAGTTCTTTCACAATAATTTGATTACAAGTTTGTTTAAACCAGTGAAGATCAACCGTAGCAATTTTCGTAGGTGTCTGCTTGTCGTCCACTCCTTTCTGTTCCTCTTCACGTTTCTGTTCCTCCACCTCTGGTGCCCCCTCCTCCTCCTCCTCCTCCTCTCCCGACTTCTGGATTGGTGTACTGCTTCTCCTTGGTTCATAATAGAAACTGGTTGATTCAATATCGTAAAGTACCGACGACTGAGTTTGAGCTTTGTCCAAAATATCAGAATCAAGATCACACTGGATACGAATAGAGCGAGTTTGTGGCTTGTCCAAAATATCAGAACACAAAGAATAAGACATGATTCCTGTTCAAAGGTAAAACTGATAATGGCTTACATTTGGCGCAGTACACACCTTATATATAATATTGCATGCAGTGATGCACTCTATCAACAAATTACTGAACTTCTTTCACCATGCTCGTGAGAGGCGTGTACTCCATCACACGATCGCTAATTAAAACGCAATACGCGGAAGTATTTGCAGGTACTGCACTATTAAATTCCATTTCAATACGAACATCTGTCGATGATTTCAAATGACTTGGTTGGTGTGAACAATCTACAACAATCAGCGGTGTTGACTCACAAAACGTTTTAAAATTGATTTCTGTTCCGAGTTCGCTATTGATTGAATGATTATATAACGAGGGTGCGAAATCCAGGAACATCCGGTATAAAACTTCCTTCTTACCTAGCAGATTTTCGTATGGATAATACTCACTATTCAAATATACTTTAACATTGTAAATATTACAGCTGTCAAAATTAGATATTGATTTTTTAATTTTATTCTTTCGATCAGTTTGAAATGCAATTATAATATATTTTGGAGTATCAAAATTCGATGTCGTGCGTACTGACCAAGAATGAACAAGTGAATTTTGCAAATTTGGTAATTCACAAATTTCCCAATGGCGGAAACTTAATTTCAGTGGAGTGTCGGCATCGAGCAGTCTCAAAAATTTCAATCGCACATGATCTTCTAAAGTAATGTAGGGCATCCGCCATTGGAGCTTAGTAATTTTTACACTAACCTCTGTACCGGTTGCAGACTCGACGCAATTGAGGTCTGAGAGCGACCTCAATAATACAAGCTCTTGTTTCAAGTTTAAAATTATTCTTTGAAAATCTTCAAAAAATGGAAGGATTAATTTCAACGGCACACAGAAAGTGAATTTATTATCTGTTAGCTCATATCCTGCTCTGTCAAAACCAGCTAAATGATATGTATTTTTATCAGATGCGTTCTTCACAAGAATAGCTTTAATTGTAGAAGTTAAACCAATTAATCTTGATTTGGAAATTTGTTGACCTGCTAATTCGTATCGTATTTCATCAAAAAGGTTGCCCACTATGTTACTGCTTAATTTATAGTCTGCCGCAATGGGCGCACCAGCCGGTTGAGTTGCCTCCCCTGCTACTGTAATCGCAGGCGCTGCCGGTTTTGTGCAGCTAACCGTTCCCTCAATCAATATAAATGATTTGCAAGGTAAAGTGTACACATCCAATGAATTTATTCCTATCCGAGCTTCATCAGAGTTTTTTATTTCTTGTCCCGAATAAACTGTATGAGTATGAAATTGGAATTTGGTTATGTCATTATAAAACTGAAGCTCTGTCTCCACATCCAGAATATCACTAATTGCTGCGCCTGACATTTCGCCAATCAACTATAAAACCTAATTTTTCCAATATTCTCGCACTTTTAGCCGATAACGCCCTATTGCTTTAGTAGATGTTGACGCTATCGCGTTCCTTTCTCTAATGACTTGATTGGTCTTATTCGAACGCGGATTAAAAACAAGATATCCCATTACTTTTGTTTTTCACGTATGTGCAGTCTAATTGTAATTGTATCTCCGCGGAAATCAATAAACGATCCGTTCTGGTCTGTCACCTTTACATTAATAGTTTGAATTCGACGTGTATTCAAAGGTACATAAATAATTGGAGAGGGTACTTCGTTTATTAAATAACCACTAGGAACCTTTGGCAAAATTTGTAGATTATATGTTTTTCTTTTCCGTTAAAGTAACTGCCACATGCTAAATTACACTCAACAAGAATACTGTCAATGCTTGCTATGTTAACCAAATGTTTGGAATAATACCATTTATTTGCTTGCAAAACAACATTATCAAAACCGAGTATCTTAGCAATCGAATCAGAACGTGTTAAATCAATAGGCTTATCAGAATAAATTTCAATCTTCATAGTATTTGCATTTGCACGTATAATAAGTTTATTCTTCTTCCCATCAATATTCAATTTATTCTTTAAAGATTTTATAATATCTTCAAGTTCATATGCGCCGGTATCCAACATGATTAACTTATCGCCATATTTGAAGCTAGAATTTGTTCCTTTGTTTATGTTTGCAATACTATTGTAACTAGAAAAATTAATCAGTCCAATTTCCCATTCACAATTTTTGTCCAATTCTATAATTTCTTGTAAATGTTCATAGAGGTTACTTGACTTTGATCTTAAGGTAATAACGACCATCTTGTGTGTTCACCACAAACACTTATTACAACTGATTTGCAAGAAACAATAATGTAAGATGGCCACAAAAATCGCTATTTAATGGCTGCATATGCTCCACATTATAAAATATATTTACTCCATTTTCTTTTTTCCAATATTTGTCCAATTCGGTTGTAAATTTCCAATTGGATCAAAATACCATACATTAGAGCCAACTTTCTTATATGCTACCCAATGTGTGCCATCCTCGCTTTCCCTTGCTAAATTCACAATGGCATTTTCGTTTTTTAGAATTTTTTTGGGTAATGCATCTAGCATATATATTCCTCTTAGCTGAATCTGTAATAATTTTGACCAATCAATCAAATCATAATTACTCAATTCTCCTTCAATATTCATGCCTTCTTCTTCTTCTTCTTCCTACTCTTCTTTGTTGTTCTACGTTTCTTAACTTGAGGGAATAAACTCACTCCATATGATGGTGGTGGTGGTGGTGGGGCTGGGGGTAGAAGTCTGCCACCACTAAGCGGTGGGTAAGGCTTCAAATAATATCCTTTTCCTGCAATATGTTGTTTCAACTGAGCTATAGCTTTGCGTCTAATATCATTACTATAACTTCTCCTCTCATTCTTCTTCTTCTTCTTCTTTCTCAAAGACCCACCAAACGCCGCTTTAGCTTTCATAACGTTTGTAACAAGATAGCTAAGTGCTTTCTCGGCAAGGGGTGTTTGAGGATTTTTGAAAATGTCCCATGCAGCGTTTGCTAGAGCTCTGTCAGCTACCGCTCGAGTTTTATTATCGCTATTTTGAGTATAGGCTATATCATGTATCTTGCAAGCTCTATCTAATGAATTTATACCTTGATCACCTCTCTTTAACCTTTCATTAACCTTGGTGCCCGGCCCGCAATACTCGTATCCCGGAATATGATATTCTTCTCCCAGGTTATCAATTACCTTATTTAAAATAGTTGATGTCACATTACCTGCCAAACCTGACACACCTTTAAAAACTCTTGCCGCTGAACTCAAGATTCCTCTACCCCGTTTCCTCGAACTCTGCTTTTTTCTCCTACATACCATTTTTCATTACCTTTCAACTCAATGGTTGAACATTAACTGAGGTTAATTAATCAATACATCAACTTGAATTGAATTGGTTTAATTTTCAATCGAGTTGGAAATGAATTCACACCACAATCAATCATAGTCAAAAATGTCTAGACTGAAACAACATATCGTTCACTCTCTCTCACACAACTGTTTACAAGATTTTATGTTTTCGGGCCCAATATAAAGTCTTTATATTCGGCTAAATCCATTTTTTCTGTAATAATTTGCACTACCTGATTCTCTGTAAGGTTATGTTGTTTGGCCTCAATCCAGTTCATGTGAAAAGAAACCTGGGCGTATTTGGATACAATGTCCAGGGCCACTCTGTGTATGAATAAATTTAGATAGTCAATGAATGGAGCCGAACATTGCAGTCTCATGACAGCACCCTCTTCCGAATTTTTAATTGCCTCAGCTATTTCATCACCAACGCTTTTCACAGCGACTGCCATCTCGTTTTTCTTAATAAAATCTCCTATATCATTTTTAGTTGCGTACTTTTCCGCAATTTGCTCAATAGAATAGCAATAGCATCTTTTGTAATGAATTGTTCAATACCCTCCATAATATTAGCTTTTATTGCACTCGCCATTTCAGATAATCGTTTTTCAAACTCTTCCTTTGTTAATGAAGAACTAGTCAATTTCTGCAAAGTAGATTCTAAATATTGCTTATCAATCCGATGGATGTGTTTCATTTACTTTAGTAAAAATTTCTGTACTAAGTTGTTTTAATTTAGTATTGAGATAGTTTCTGTCCAGCACCTCCAAATTCTCAATTTCATCCGATATGGCTTTTAATTTCTCATCTAAATAAGCTTTATCAACTTTATCGTTGTTAATACTGAGCAACTGAGATGAAAAGCTGTCTGTTAAAGTTTTCACTTCTCTAGAGCGGATTCTAAATTTAGAGTTCTCTCTGCAATAGCTTTATCGATATTAGCACTGAAATTTTGTAATGTACTTAGAATATGTTCTCTTTCAATTATGCTCACTCCAATATTCTTTGTATTTTCCGAAACGAGTTTGGTTATTTGCGAATCTAAATAAAATTTCACAGCTTCGCTGATTCCTTGTTGATTTATCGATTCGATTATCTTCTGTGTTATCGAGTCAAATCACACGTAAGATTAGCAACAGGTCCGCTAGCACTAGGCGTATCAATTCGTCCGAATCGATGTAGAGTCATCGTAACACTAAACAATTAATTTTGCTTCTTTTAGCTCTTCAATTATAGACGCGATCTCCACATCATGCCCGGTGTTGCCACTAGCTTTTGAGGAATAGAGTAAATTAATCTTTCCACTAATTCGTCAAAATTATCAAAGTATTGATAAATTCTATCATGAGAATTATTTTTTGCAAATTTCAATAACCCCAACCCTTCTTTTACTACTAGTTTTTTACTGGAAATAACTTTTGAATCATTTGCGATTTAATTCCTGATTTCGTTTAACATAGCTCTTCGATCTAAATGTATGCTTGTAAGTGTAAGATTTTTTTATACTTATCCAGATCTCTCTGATTATAAAGATTTGAGTTTGGTCTCGCACTGAATAATAACTCAAGTAGACCATGTGTTAAACGGAATCTTTCACTATCAATATCTATATAACCGTTATCGAATATTACTTGCTGATTTCCAATATAATACACGTCATCTTTAGAATTATATGAAATTCCATAACTGATTGAATTATTCACTTTTTCCGCATGAAACGTTTTTAGATATTGTGACAGCACATCATCGTTTCTGCTAGAACCAAGTAAACTGTTTTCAAATTTAGTCGAGCTTAAAAAATTGTCTGTTGAACTCTCATAACTCTCTTCATCCCCCTCCTCATTATCATCAATATCCATACTCTCTTGTTCCTCTTTTACTTCTTCCTTTTTAGGTGTAAAATCATGATTAGAGTGCAAACTAGATTTGGTTTTTCCCAATTCAATTATAGGTTCTATTAATGGCGAAAGAGTTTTCCTATTGAATTCCTCCGTTCGTTTTTCAAAATTGACTAAGCTTTTATGCTTGTCACTGATCACCTTTCTCATTTCTTAATCTTTTCTATTAAACTCTCCTTCTTGTTATTTACTTGCTATTTCCTCTCCTCTTCCTCCTCCTCATATGTGTTTTAGACAACATGACTGTACAAAGAATTAATCTCTACTGAACGGAAAGAATCGTGTCCAGTGAATCCCGATATTTTCCTTCCTTTATATTACATTCTTTTAAAATTGTAAGAAAATTATGCGGTTTACGATTCCAAACTGTATGACAAAGTTTACTGAAATCTTTATAAGACATATCTCCTCCAACATGATCTCTGTGAATTAATTTGAGACTCAATAAATCCATCTTAAAAATTATTATCATATTTGCATTATCTCTAGTGAAATGTTTCTGTGTAGCTCCATAACTCTGAATTAAATATGCAGTGTCAATATTCGATGTCGTCCCATAGTAAAATATTCTCTTATCTGTGGCACATTACTCAGTTGCAAGTCATCAAAAATTACCAAGCTATATTCAGGGATAGGGTTTGGATGGGGAATTTGGCTCACATCATCTTTCATGTGAAATCCGATATTTTTCAAACCTGCAAATACCTTATTTAAAAAAACATATTTTGGTGATATAAACTTTTGCTAAATAAGTAAATGTGCTTAAATTTTAAACCATTTTCAGCAAATACTAAATTAAATAAGAGATTTGTTTTTCCCCCAGCACTGGGAGAATAATTAACATTCGTGCATTGTGAGGTAGTAGATCTCCATTTTTACAAAATGCAGGCTTTTCTTTATTTGTAATTAATTTATCAAAGTTAACAATTGGTAATTGGCTCATGATTACAAACGTACAGAACGTGATCTGATAAGGTACTGAAAATTTTTACAATAGTTAGAACAAAGCCACTGGTATTTAGAACAATGACCAAGGGCATGATGACGCTACATGTATAGAGAGGCGTTTCCAGAGATTGGAATGCAGGCCAACACTCTCCACCTCCTCTCCTCCTCATCATCAGACAGATTATGGATGTTCAAAAGATTCTTATATTACGAAATGAGAACCAATGTTTGATGATGACAAATAATACTTCTAATATATTTTCAACAAATGTACATCATGATATTTACATAAATGTTCAATAGATTATTTACAATAAATGTACATGTTATTTACAATTGAGTACAAAAGATTATTTTCATCTAATAATTGATCTTTACTAATATAGCTAGGTTTAGAAAATCCAATCCATTTCACTAACAATCCTTTTTTATCACGTTTTAATATTTTTCAATCAAATACACTTGTCTCTCCGTTCGTTTAATTGGGTTTTTTAATTTCTTCTGCATAAAACCGGCACTAATTCTTCACCGTTTAGATCTCTCAGTGAGTAGGTTATAGGTTTGGAAGGGAAAATGGAGTGAATCACAAAATACTCTGCGCTCCAGTTTATGTTATAAGATTTATCGAAAAAATATCTTTCTTCGAGATTCGCACGATATCGCTAGCTTAAATTTTGGTTTTGAATTTTTCAATTTATATCGTCTATTGAATGCAGAATTCAATGACGATAAAAACATGTGTACGATCTTTCCTGCGAACATCTTTAGGTTTCATTCTAATTGAACTGTGCACTGTAGCATTATAATTTTGAACCAAACTGTCTAGATTGGTTAACCAGTTTTTGGTTCCGTGCTCAGTTAAATATCTATAAATTTTCGATTTCAGTGTTCTAATCAGCCGTTCAACTATAGATGCTTTTTTGTCACTAAAAACATGGTAATGTTTAATACTATATTTATCTAATAATGCTTTAACTTTTGAATTGAAGAATTCTGTTCCCTGATCTGTTTGAAACAGCTTAATGCCCTTATTTTTAGAAAAATTGGTTGGAGAGCGTTAAATACAGATTGACTTGTCTTGTCTTTTAATGGTACACAATATGCAAATTTTGTAAAACAATTAATAACAACTAAGATATATTTATAACCCTTATTAAAACGTGATAAACTTATCATTTCAATAAGGTCTGCTTGAAGGAGATTTTTTCACTTTTCAGTTCATACTTGCGAGTGGGATAGTTCACACGCGGCACGCTATGAAGCTCTAAAGCTAGCTTAGATCTAATAATATTCATGATATTTACAACAGACAAATCGAATTAGTGGTGTTGGATGATTGTCTGGAGTATTCAGACCATTTTCTTCAATGTATCTTTTATCGTCATAAGGACTCAAACAGACCTTAGCACATTCGACCTGAAACATACTATGGTTATAGGATCTTAACATACTAAATTTTTCTACATGTACACTACGTTCAAACAATGATTTCTTATACAAATTAAAATTAAGTTTTCTACATTTAACCGCTGACTTTACTCCTTTTGCTACGCATTATTTACAACCTCGTCATCATTCTCATTACAAACTAAAAAGCTGTAAAGTTTCGATCTAAGACCTATAAATTTAGAGATCGGCCTTGAGCCCGTTTCATCCTTAAACTTACCTACAACTTATTTCTCTCCATGGAAAAGCAAGGGTGGGCAGGTGGATAGTTTGAAGTATCGAATAGGTTCAAATTATCTTTAATCAACTGATACAATCCTCTACTTTTACATTTAAAGAAAACTGTCGGTATCGGTCATACAGAGTTCTACGCGGTTCCAGGTACGATTTTTTGCAACTTGCAATAAAAGAATTCGTACATAGGAATTGCTTAATCCAGTACAGTGAAGCCGGAATAGACAGGTTTGTTCATTGTAAGTTCCAATTTACGAGAGAAAACCGCGATCACGTCGGACTAATTATTGCCAGCATTTGCATAACGGATTTGAAATGTACTTGTCTAATCGTTTTTCGTCTGTAATAATTTTAACATTCATATGTTTCCGAACTGATTGTATAGTCTTACCAAACAAAGATTACAACATGCCTTAAAGAAAGATACCTCAAATTATTTTTCGCGGCTGTCTATTTTTGATATTGAAGTCGATGTAGCTTTTCAGCCAGGGAGATTGGGAAAAGCTTATTACACGATGTACTTTCATAATTTCAAACCGAGCTGAAGGTAGAGTTTTAAATTGACATAGTGTACAATGTACTTTTCACGGTAAAAAGTGTGTTCATGAGTTTTCCCTGACCGTTCTCATTTGTCTGATACTAGGACAGCAATTCCCGCGGTGGAGTTAAGTGTAGCGGCGCGAGAGGGAAGCTGGCATGCTTATCGTTAAATCTTTCGGGTACTCGAGATCACATTCAATTACGTAACCAGTTCCTGATTGCTGTCCAATTCGCGAAATCAAGTTTGGAAATTTCTTCCTCTGTGAGGAATTTGAAATTTCCAACAGGAGGGGTCTGCTCATAGCTTCCGAGTATAACTGTTGCATCGATATAAAGCAGATAATTAGACGGTTTTGAAGGATCGTATGTCTCAGGTAGATGTTTGTTATTGCATCGCAATAACGTTTACCGATAAATGACACCCCACCCCTCATCACGCCTCAAACATAAGATGCATGTCGGATCTGTAAGTAATTGCAGTTCGACTTTAGTGTGTTTCAGCATGCAATTCAGGTGAATGCACGAGAGAAAGAAAATGGGTCACATCAAGACCGTATGAGCTAAAAAGCGTAGACCTCATGGATTC